>NW_008655940.1:6688-22491 GCF_000695815.1 Acanthisitta chloris | reverse complement strand
AAACATTTTATCCCATGTTATCAGTTGGAACTAGATGATGTGTAAGGTCTCTTCCAACCCAAACCATTCTATGATTCTATGTTTCAATGTAATGTGGTCCTAGGCAAACAGCATGGCTTAGTGCTCAACTATCCATTTTTTCTGCCTTTTAATTCAGTTCGAAGCTGGGATGTTTCTTGATGCTGACTATGCCTGAAATCCCCAGGACTGCTTCTTCTACAGCTTCGTAGGGGTTTTCTTACCCCTGCCCCCATTTATTCTTGACTGATTCCTAGCTCTTGTTTTGAAAGCCTACTTGTGCTGGCTCCAGGTACCACTGGCATTAGCTTCACAGGCTTTTCTCATCAGCGTGATGGACCCAGGTGGCCTTGTCTTTCACTGCTGTTGTTGCTTTCATTTTCTCAGCCATCTGTTTCTGACAAGAATGAATTACGGCCCTGGTTTTCAAGAAGTACATTGAGTTGTAGCTCAAATGATTACAGGAAAAAAACTAGCACAGCACCCCAGGATGGCTTGAAAAACAAAATATTCATGTAGAAAACATAAATGCATGTAAACACTCCTAGAACTTTCAAGAAAATAAAAGTATTAATCTTCCGCTCAACTAGTATTTGATTTATTAACAGTGTTGAACATATTGAGTTAAATTATGAATAGAGTTGGTTGTAGAATGGCCACATTACCACATCAAATGTAATTTTTTTCTGCAAAGGAAAAGCTTAATATAAAGATTTGAACCACATTTTTTTGTACTTTTTACTCCAAAATTTTGAAAATCAGAAGTATTTCTTCCAAGAACTCAAACCCCCTTGACTATCATTAGAAGGGATCACTCTTCTACCCCAGCCTGTTTCACTGGAAAATATTCCTCCAACACAATGATCTTGTAGAGTAATAATAAATCATTCAGATTATGTGGTAGATAAATTGAATGATGTGCTTCTGACAGACATAATGACCTACATCACTGAGTTGCATGTCTGTCCTGGAACATACATTTGCCATAGGTCAAAGGAATTGAGAGAGATGTACTGCAGGTTGGGCTTGCTAGGCTCATCTTCACTTCCTCTCAGTCATGGTTTTATCTGCTGGATCTGTGCTCTGACCTACAGCTGTATTCAAGGAAAATTGGGAGCTTGAAGGAAGGTAGGAAAGATTATGTTTCAAATATAGAGTTTTCTTGTGTTTAGTTTTTTTCTTTTTTTGCCTGAGCTTTCTTTGGAAGCATTTTCTGGAATAAATCACAATATCTAATAAGTCAGTGAGTCTTTTTAAGTAGAGTTTTAAGAGTGTACCAAGATCTTATTGAATCATGTTATCTACCATTTCAAATCCTCTTGAAGGCAGTTAAAAAGAATAATAGCTATATGTTCAGTCTGAAGAGTTCTAAGATTTTAGTGACTTTGGATTAACAGGAAGATTTCAAACTATCACTGTTTAAGCTTCACCTCTCTGTCAGTCATTCCTGACAAGGCCAGAATAAGGTACTAATGGCAGTGACTTTAGAGAGGGTGGTTTTTCATTAGTTTAAGCAGAATGTCAATTAAAAAGGAATTGAGATAAAGAACCAGCAACTAGATTAAGTTTACACTTCTTCATGGATGATAAGGAAAATCCATTTACAGGTTCTATTTCAGGCTGAATATACTTCCTAAGGTAAAGGCCTCTTATATTATAGCTTTAAAAATCTACTGGCAATTTCCGAAAAGATTTAATAACTATTGTGTCTGAAATGTGGAAGAAGTTTTTAACCACTAGAAATAATAGTTTCTTACCTGAATAGAATATACTAAAATTAATTTAAATTTAATTTCACACATTTTATGACAGAATGTTATCATCTACCATCATTTCTTCTCCTCCTGTCTGACTGTTATTTGCATTTTCTAAGAACTGACAAAGCCCATTTAGAATGGGAAGAGAAATCTGTCTTTCTGTGATCTCTGGATGGGGGAGGACAGCCTGGGGCTGATTTCCAGCTAAGGAGTATGGAACACTAAGGAAGACTATATGCATTATGTTTTTACTATTTCTATGATCAATTTGCAAGATTTTGGGCAAGTTAATAGGAGTTATGAATTTAGGATTTAGCAGACTGCACAGGAGTGGGGCAACATCAGGCTTTGGTCAGGTTTAAGGCAAAAGAGCCTCTTACAGGGTTTTCCCCTTCTTTATATCCTTTTGACAACACTGGACTTCAGGGTTCAGATGAAAATTATTGTTTGAGGCAGACTCACATAGGTATTTATTATCCAGGACTAACATATTCAATATTTTTTTGTCTTCTTGCAGGCTAGAAGTGTTTTCTCTAATGGAAACTAAACCTGTGATTTAATGTTACTCTGTTCAGAGCTGGGCTAGTCAGGGGTTTCTACTTTGACCAGAAATGCAGACTAATCCAGAAGGGACAAGTATTTTGAGGGATGCTTCCCAGTGAGAAGTACAGTATGGGCCACAGCATATGACAAAGGATAGGAAGGAAAGCTCAGACAGTTTGGGACTGTTGAGCATAATCATCAGATCTTGTAAACACCACTGAAAGATTTATAGTGCCTTTGCCCTAATCCACTTCTGCACGCTTTAAAAAGGCAGCTTTTCTGCCTTTTAATTCTTAATCTGAATAGGGTGCAGTTTCAGAGCAAACAGCACATAAAACCCATCTGAAGTTGGGTAAATCATTCATTCTGAGTATTATCTGAGGGATTTAGTCCGCTTTGCTGTTCCCGTGACTAAATGCTTAGCAGATGAGTCAGGTGTGGGTTTTTTTACTAGCAAAACAGCTTTCAGTTTTGGTCCCTCTGCTATGAAATAGTAAATACTAGTTGAAAGAACCAAACCTTTCTATCAGTAACAAATAACAGGGTGTTTCCCTTATAGGTAATCAAGTTTTCTCCTATAGGTAACTAAGGAACAGGCAGCAAGTCACTCACCCAGCCATAGGGGAAGAGAACTATCCTTCAGACATGGTAACTAAGGAACAGGCAGCAAGTCACCCACCCAGCCAAAGGGGAAGAGAACTATCCTTCAGACAGCCAAAATCAGGAGAGATGCTGACAAACTCTGATTCTCCTATGCTATTTATACTGCCTGACAGAATGAGTCACATTATGCTACTTTTTAATAGCTTTCTCACCTTGCAGAAATGAATTACATGCTTGCAGAGCAGTGATGGTAAACTAGGATTCATAGCTATCATTATTAGCTTTGCAGCATCCTTAACATCAGTGTAGCTATTTGCATTCAGTACCCATGAATCAGCTGTAATATATTGTGATAAATAATCTGTCCAGAGGGACATCGGCATTGCATCTGAAGTACAGCCCAGGCTAATCCTGTGAAATCTGCTTTGATACAGTCTGTAAAGTTGGGTCTTGTTATATCTCTCTGAATCAGGGAGGTGGCTATTATTTGTTGATTCCTTCCAATAACGAAATTATTGAGCAGCTTTTTCAGAAGTACTTCAATGCTTTGGTATTAATGATTTAAAGCTGATGTTTTTCCCACTCTCTCTGTTAGCTCCATACACATCATTACAATAAAACCTCAGCTAAAGCATGGTTTTCTTTTGAACACCATATGCCAAGATCTCTCTGTGGTTTTGAAGGTTTCAGCTGAATCAATTTCCAACACCAAGTTATGCAATAGATACTGTTTCCATCTCAAAAGATGTGACATTTAAAGACCATGGCATGATGTGAGGGTTTATGGCAGCACTAAGCCAAATCTGCAAGATACCAGTGTGAAACACTCTCAGGTTACAGAAAATAGCCCCAGAAGGGGTTCAGAGAAGTCATCTATGTAAAGTACATGCTGAGGCTCAGTTAGCACTTTCTGAATTATTTTGAGAAATGCTTATTTAACCTCCTTTAGACACTTCCCACAGCAGTGGGGAAAGCTGTGGATTAACAACTTTTACCTACCAGTGAAAACCAGAAGTGGTAAAGTCCAGAAATCCAGATGCAGGCCAGACAGCAGATGTTTTTAGCTTTCCTCTGCTGTTGGATGAACCTTTAAATTTGTATAGAAGGGATCTACATTTAATGTGCATAAGAAATACTTGCTTTCATTTATTAATGGCGGAGCTGTTGTGTATCGATAGCACAAAGATCTGAGAGTGCTCTATAAACCTCATATGACAACCTAAAGTAAATGAGATTAACATCCCCGTAGGGAAGATTAAATGTTTTAATGGAAACTAGTTTAGTAGCTGAATTAGTGTGTACTGGTGGGTGACTCCTCTGACTCTCTCTTCATGGCTCAGGGGTGTGTTGCTGACTCTGCTAGTGATCTTCAGCCCCTTTCTCTCTAGGTGATTGACTTGGATGAAAGGACAGAGTGCATCCTCAGTAAGTTTGTTGATGACACAAAGTTGGGAGGAGTGGCCAATAGCACAGTGTGCTGTGCAGCCCTTCAGAAGGACCTCAACAGGTTGAAGGGATGGGCAGAGAACTGTCTGAAATTCAACAAAAGCAAGTGCAGGGTCCTGCATCTGGGGAGGAATAACCCCATGTACCAGTACACGCTGGGCCTGACCTGCTGAAAAGCAGCTCTGCAGAGAAAGACCTGGGGTCCGGGTGGACAAGCTGTCCATGAGCCAGGAGTGTGCCCTTGTGACAAAGAAAGCCTTTGAAATCCTGGGATGCACTGGGAAACGCATTGCCAGCAGGTCAAGGGAGGTGATCCTGCCCCTCTACTCAGCCCTGGTGAGGCTGCTTTTGGAGTGCTGTATCCAGGTCTGGACACTTCAGTACAAGAGAGACATGGGGCTCCTTGAGTGTGTTCTATGGAGGGCTATGAAGTTGATTAAGGGATTGGAGCATCTATCTCTCAGAGAGCCAGAGGCAATAGGTATCTCCTTTCAGTAGGCCTAATGTAATTTGAACCATGTATTTCTGCAACAGAGCCATGCAGGTGTTCTGACTTGGGATGGCACCAGCTCAGGGGTCTGAAAGACCCTTTGCCTCAGCACATGGGACTGCTGCTCTCTGAGCATTGTAGCTGGGAAGAGAGAATCCTCTTTGCTCCAGCTGATAAATTGCCATTAACCCCATGCCACATACCTTTGTTTCCTGTATAAGCATTCCTACTATGTCATGTTAAGGCCTTGTACCTTGTCTGGATAATATCTGTTGCCAGTTTATTAAGAAAAAGGATCACATTGTTAATACAACTTTTTTTCAATCAATCCTCACCTACCAATGAAGAAAGAACTACAAAAATAATGAAGGCTTAGAGCCTGTCAAACAGAAATTCTACAACGCAGGTTTTATAGTTAATGTATATTTATGTTTATTGTTGTAGTAGTACAAATTATGATTATGTGATTTAATAGACTGTTAGCAGAATTGCAGTGCTATACAGCACAATTGCAGTTGCTGTACCTTAAAAGTGACATAAGTTTCTACCCTCTACTTAGAGGTAATCAGTGACTCTGAATGCAATGGGATGTGTTCTTCTATTATCTATTTGCCTATTGTCTGATGGTGAATTTAGGGCTTTATGCTTTCAAATATTTTTTTCTCTGAGTTTAACAGCTTTAAATGTTGACTTCATTTTAGCTAGCACCTGATAAATCAATACAACTGGTTGATGAAGGCATCTCATCAACTGTTTCAACAGTTGAAAATGGCATTTGACAGTTTGCATCAAACAGATGCATGTGTTGAAAGCTTCTTAAATGCATATTTACTCTGCAGAAATAGTAAAGTGTTTATTATGAATCCTAAATATGATGTTAATTTATTTTGAAATAAATTATTATATACTAGTTTGTTTCTTTTACTCTTTAGATGTTGGAAAATGATGTCAGTGGTCACTTTCAAACTCTATGTTTAATAAATTCATGCATTTTAGACAAAAGGGAATCACTTCAGGCCACCTCCAGTGTTCGTTTAATGGGCAATATCAGGCTGATAAACTGTGTGCTCCTTCCACAAATGGGCCATTACAAGGGTCAAAGGATGAAAAACAAAGTTCGGTACATTGGCACTAAAGGTTGAGGGGTAAGTGTAAGATGTGGGAACATCTGGTTGAATACAGATGGTGTTTTATGTTGGTGAAATCAACACCAACTTTGCAGTAGTTTAAAAACAGAACATTCTTGTTCAATTAAAATAGAAGCTTTCTTTACAGGAGGAAGCAGACCTCCTAATATGCAGGGAGGAGTTTGTCTCCTTCTGTAGTATTATATACAGATTAATTTCTTCTACCTGTATTTTATTTTGTAATCAGATGCACTTGTGCCCTACATCTATTGCATGTCTTCTCCTCAGATTTCAGTTACAGCCTTGGGAGAGGCATGATGGAGCTGCTTTTGCACACCCTGAGGACTGCAGTTCCTGTGGAACGTCAGGTGAATGTGCTGGGCCTGGGGGAGGGGACTGCAGAAACCCATTTCTTCTGCCCCACAGGAGGGCAGCTGTGCTGCCTGACCAGGAAGTCTGGCAATTCAGGTATTACTCAGGAGAATGGGATGAATACACCCTGTGACAGTAGTTTTGAAGTAGGATCAGCAAACATATGTCTCTACCTGGCAGACACTGTGTGACCCCCTTTTTGCAGGTTTGGGCAGAGGACCGATGAATCGATTTTCTTTGGGGTGGTTTGATAAAGGATCAGCTGCTTTCATTCAGCCTAGGCAGTACTTTCCACCACCAGGATGTGGCATTAGTGGTGTATGCTATTCTGCCAGGGAACAGGCTGAAGCTGTCTAAATGTTTGTTACAAAACATTAACTGCAGCTTCAGGAGCACCGTTAATAGACTTTTTAGTTTCAGAAGCTAAAGTAGTATTATTTATGGTGTTCATGGACAGCTAGCTGAAGTCACTGTCATGGGAGTCTCATGATCAGATTCCCATTAAATTCAGCAAAATTGGAGCTGATGTGTCCTGGAACCAGCCCCATGAGAGACAGTCTGTGTACCCAAACTGTCGTGAAAGACTGATTCACAAGACTTAAATGAAAAGCTTAGTTTTCAAGTTATGCATAAGGAGTCAGTTATTTAAATTATAGCCTAATTTACTTAACAGTTCTGTAAGAATTTCTGATTTCAGCCACCTTTTATAAATTTTAAAGCCAGAGAGACACTGACAAAATATTTGCAATGTTTCTGTGCCCAACTGATTCACAAAGAATGTTGCTAGTAGGCAGAGCAGTGGGGCAAGGAAACACAATTGCTCACATCAGTCAAGCAGATATGCTTAATTTTTAAGCCTGCCAGCCATGACATAATTCCTTTATTTTTTTCTAAAATCCTCTTGTACATCTTAATTATCTTCTGTAGTCTCATAGGATGGATTTGATAAGGACAAACATGAACTATTAATTTTCAACTTTGGGGTGATAAAATAGCCGATTAAGCTTGTACTAAGAGAAAAATGATATAAATCTTCTGTGCCAGAATACAATGCTCTGTGTCTGATGAGCATTCGGTTTATATGTTCCCTTCCAACCCTAACCATTCTATGATTCTATATACTCTACCCTCTAGCAACCTTTACATTTTCAAGCCAATAGAAAACTGACCTTTACAGAGTACAGATCATATGAAAATGCCTGGGATAACTGACCTCCTTATCAGCAGTTTGCTATCAGCTTTTGCAACATATGTTTCAGATATGATATCTATCTATAAAAATATGTACTTTCAAACATTTAGAGATAAACACACAGTATGGTACATAAGAGAAACACTGTATCTGGTTAACCTAAGTGGTGAGAGGATAGTTTGTAGACTGAAAAATATGCCAGTCTTTCAAATACAATTCTTTTGAGATGCAGCACAAGCCAAGGTTATATGGTCGGAAGATCTATTTTCTTCCAAAGTGCTTATAGGAAAAAGATAAAAGCGACAACAAAACCCCTAAGAAATAATGCCTCTTATGATTATCTCCTTAAGTCTGACAATCAGATAAACCTCTAGCTGGGACCAGATCTGTTTGTTTACACTCAAAGTGCTCTAAGTCATATCAGTTAATCATTCCTAATTTACATCAAGTTAAGACCTAACTGATAAAATAAATTTCATTATTCCAATACTTCAGTGTATCAAAAAATGTCCAGTTTTGTTACTAAAATTCAGACTTCATTGTTCTGATCAAACACACTCTGAAACTTCCAGTTACCTGATCTTCTGACCTAATAGGGAACATGACCTGATCATCTTCAATAGCCGCCATGATGGCACAAATTAAATCATCCTCAGGGATAAAAACAACAATATAATATAAATTAAACTTTTCCATTCTATAGCAATAAGCTTGTGAGGCTGCTTTATTAAAATATGGTTTTGGGATGTTTTTTGGGGTATCTGTTTTACCATGAATTATAAAATGGACATTTAGGAATTCTACTAATGTCAGTCATTTGAGAGGTAAGAAGGAAGGATGCTGAAAGGAAGCAATAATTTCCAGGGAATTAGTGGAGAAACCAGCAGAAAATAAAGGTGAAATAAAGTGCATGGTAGAGAGGGAAAGTACTGCACACAGGTTTTAGATAGAGGAAAGTGAGATTGGTCATGACAGCGTGATGGCAGAAATGAGTGAGTTATGAGTTAGCAGTAAGAGATATCTGTGATATTACCAGAATCAGGCAATTAAAAAGGTGTGAAATTTAAATGAGAGGTGGTGTTGTGGGAGACTGGACATAAGCGTGTTTTGTCTCAGGCATTTTGACTGTGATGAGAGGTAAGATGTGATCAGAAGACAGGGTCCTGTGGAGGTGGGGCAATGCTATTCTGAACCACCTTCCTGAGACTCCTGCTCAGTTCCCCCATCCCTGATACACTTCCTGGAGGAGAGCTCAGAGGGCTGCTGTGCACCCGTGAATGGAATGGCATAAAAAAATCTAGTTTGCGTAAGAGTCATGCACCAGGCTAACTATAAAAGGGAGTGGATCAGAACCTCTCCCTTTCTCACTCCCTCTTTTTCCTTTCTTTGTCGTTCACTGTCATTGTTTGCCCCAGCTCCAGATCATCCACACAGCAAGACCAATGCAGGATCTAAGGACTGGTTCTTTGCTCTGTTCTCTTGGTCTTTATTTCTTACCCCTCTTGCTTTGCCTGGGTGAAGCACAGCTATCATACTTTACCCTGTACTCTATACTGAGGTTTGTTGTGGGAGTGGGGAGATTGTGAAAAGTGTTGTTGTGGCTTGTGATCCAGTACTTTTGGTTGTGTGTTACGACTTGTGATCCAGAACCTTTAAGAAGTTCATTGTGAGAACTGAGAAAATATTGAACTGTACTGTACAAAATTAAGGTCTTGTTATCCTCCACTCTTTTGGAATTCTGTGGTATAAATCTAAGAGCTTGCTTGCCAACACTGTTTGAGTCTACAGATTAGGCTGGTTGCTGGAGTTATGGTAAAGCACCCTGACATGTGGTCTGGTGTCTTTGTTCAGCCTGGTGAGAATTTATTATGCCCCACTACTGATGGGTTGTGACAGATGGGATATCTGGTCTTCCCTGAGTTAGAGGATCCATCATGTAGTACAGCCAGTGCTTTGTCAAGCATTCCCTCCATGGCAGTGGTTGGGCAGTTGAAGGTAATGACTGGCAAGAATTTGTTTGTTAGGAAATGAATTTTAAGAGAATAACAGGATCTTTGACTGACTGGATTGCCTGGCCCTACCTCTTTCTCCATTCTGTGGTACTAGAAAGTATCCTCCCTGAACAGAGATAATTTATACAACAATGCTTTGGGTCCCCCCTTATTTTGTGTAAATTAAAAGAAATTTCATATAAGAATTGTGTGGTGGGAAAATGAATCTGAGACAGGACTAGAAGAATGTGTGTTTGCCAGAGCCTAGTTATAGACGTATAAAGTTTTGGCTAGAAACTTGGAGATGCTGGTTGTAGTTGCAGAACAGTTGCATTGATCTCACAGCTATGTAGCTCTCTTTGGAATATTCTTGGAGTTAAGATGGTTAGTCAGATTTATCACTTTTGTGTGCTAAAAACAATAAATGGAGCATCCTTTATGTGGCTTTTTCCAACTTAATTTATAAATATTTGTCTCTAAGTTTCAATTTAAGCAGATTCATATACATATGAGATTAATATTTAATATGAAAAATATGTTTTTGTTCAAAGTTCCAGCAAAAAAGATTCACATTCCTAGAGGATTTTATCAATTTTTTTGAATCAGTAATAAACCCATTACTTAAGGGCTTGATTTTTATTTTCTTTGTAAAACTGTGATTGCTATTTCTAAAAGAAAGCACTAGAAAAAACAGATGGTTTGATTTAAACAAATCAAAGGAGATTTATGTGCAGGTTTTCTCTTCTTCAGACTATGCATATTCCCTTCAGGAGCCTGAAATCAGCATTGCTTACTCATGAAAACTCGAGACAAAACCCCCAAATATTTCACAGTATCATCAAGGTTGGAAGAGACCTTCAAGATCATCTAGTCCAACCATCAATCTAATTCCACCATAATCACCCCTAACCATATCCTCAAGTGCCACATCCAGACACCACTTAAATGCTTCTAGAGACCGTGACTCCACCACCTCCCTGGGCAACTTATTTCAATGCCAAGCCACTCTTTCTGTGAAAAAAAACCCCCAAAGCCAAAAGGGATTGACAACTCTAAAATAGCTATGGAATGTGTTATCGTACCAGTGGGAATGTACGGGGAGATAGCCGGTATTCCTGTAGTCCAGTGTTGGAAACTCTGCTTGGTCAAAAGGGGACTACATTTGCATACCCTTTAGAATTTAGAAATGTAGCAAACCACTAAAACATACATAAGTTAAATGGATTCTTCATACTCATAGGCTCCCTGCACGATGTTAGATTGTTTAGTTTCCATGGTTTATTTTGTTACTTTCAATGACGCTATTAATCATACTTTCTCATTTTCTTTCACTGCCAGGATTTGACAAGGATTTTCTTTCACCTTGAAAAACTGCGTGTTCTGAGGAGTTTCTTTACAGTGCTCCTGTATACTCAGCACACCCTGCTGAGTGAAGGCAGCTTGTCTTCTGCACCACACTTGCCTCTGAAAAATGGTTTCAGAACCATGGGTTTGATTTCTCTCTTGGTAGTGAAAGATCATAAACAAATATGTCTTTCAAATTGTTTTTCCACTGGAAGCCTTTATGATTCCATCGAAGAGGAAACTGAGCTAACTCAATAAGCAATGGACTGTAAGGCAGTAAACTGATACATTGTTAATTTTTATTGCTAAAGTTTCTTCCTCTGACTGGTTCAAAATGCTATTCATATTTTATTATGCTGATTTTTTTTTATGATTGCAATGGCAGATCCTTCTGATATTCTACTCAGTATTTTTTGTTGAGGTGTGTTGGCCATAGCAAGCAACAAGGCAGGGAGCATGGCAACATCTCCAGCCAAATTAACAGAGGCCAAACACATTACAAATGGACCTGCAAGTTATTGGCCAGGGCTGACACAGCACCTGCCTGGCTGCTTCAGGAACCTGCTCTAGAAAAGCCTTGGAAGAACAGTATTAGATGCCTGATGAAAAAGGAAGTAAGCATATGAAAGCATTAAGAAAAATTGTTTGTGGTAGGTGCTCAGGAGCCATCTAAGCAAATATATAAGCTTTGTCAAGCTCTTGTATTTCATAGCATTTTAATGTATTGTAATAGCAGACTGAGAGCCTGGGGTGAGTTGGGCCTTAGAGGCTGAGATCTGTAAGCATAGATTCTCATTAAGTTCCAGAGGCGGCTACTCTAGTTCAAGTTTTAGAGATAATTTCTCTCTGCTTGTACAGGTGCTTCTGCATTGTGTATAATAGCACACTATAAGTGCCATGTGTGTTTTTCCTCCAAGCCTTAATTTCTCTTGTTTGTTGATTACCTAGCTGATGAGACCCCAGTCCTGACTATGCTCTGCCATGGTCCATCTGGCCAATATAAAATCCTGTTTAAAGTTTATCAAGGTACTGATTTTGCAGGCTAGATTCACAATGTGGTTTGTTAAATAGCTCTGAATACAAAACACAATCTGCTCCACCAGATTGGGCTTTTGGTCCTTCAGGTCCATTATTCTACTTCCAGCAGTCGCTTTGTCTAATGTTTCAGCAGAAGGGAGAGGACAGACACAACATATCTTGCCAACAGTATGAGGGTTTCCATAAGGGGAAAATTCCATTTTAAATCCTATGTCATCAGCTCCTTCCCATTACTCACACTTGTCCCATCAGAAATAATTTTTTTTATGAAAATGATCAGTTCCTTTAAAAGTCCAATATAAGACAGTAATCCCTGCAGCAACAAATTTCACAGACTATCAGCAAACTGCCTGGAGAAATGTTCTCTTTTCCTTCAAAATTGCTTATAACAGTGTTCTACTTCCTATGGATAATGTGTATTTGAGGTTAACACCGATATGGTGGAAATCTAACCCTCCTTTGAGGTTATAGTTGTAAATCAGTGAGAAATCAGTTTATCCCTAAGGTTAGCTCAGATCGATTTAGTCCCTTTTACTGGTCTCCGATACAGTCCTTGATTTGCAGACTTTGTTGCAAATTCAACAATATTTCTTGGTGAAATGAGTGTATGAAGGAAAAATAGGTGCATCTATGCTGCATTTGCTTGTGACTGTGGAAGCTTATTTTCAAAAATGTTCATCTGGGGAGTCAACATTACATTTTTTTAAGATTTGCAGTTCTTAAACATCCTACTTGGTCCACTACCAGTGGCAGATCTAAAGAGGGATAAACAGAGATTTAGTGTTTAAGTGCCACAATGGTCACTGTAGTCTCACAGCTAGACCTTCAAAAGCTGTGGTTAGTCATTGCCTAATCCTCAGAGCATCTAGGGGATCTGGCTTCATTCCTGCCAGCACTGTTCCCTGGCAACCTAAATCACATGAGTTTATACCCTGCTGGCTCTGTATTGGAGTTCAATAACTTCTTTTCCCCTTTCCTGTCTTGCTGGTGTGTCCTGTGAAGTTGACAGTTTGCAGTGTGGCTTTTCAGCCTAAAGAAGGAGGAGGTGGTGTTTTCCTTCTCTCACCCCACAGCCTTACACATTGAGTAACTGCATGGGGTGCAGTACACAGACAAAATGCTGTCTGGTCTGTGGAGACTTGGATCTTCCAACACCTGGGGTCCTCTGTCACATCCCGGGGTGAAAATATTAATAAATTGTGGGCCTCAGCCTTCTGTGTTGAACAGGCTGTTCAGGTGTCCTACATGTGTCTGTAACATGTCAGAGCAACTCAGCTGAGAATATTACAAAGCTAAGTTTGTGGCACTCAGGTTCTTGTGTTTGTGTCATCTTAACAAGGAAACTTTTGTTGTGGTCACAGGAATTTACATTGAGTGGTTCTCATCTGACTTTTAGGTTCACTTAGGTCATAAGGCAGCAGTAGAGTGGTATTGGGCCTCAAGGCAGCATTCACACTTGCGTACTTGTAGAACTGAAACTGGAAGACAATTCAGTTTAAGATCTGATTTCTGTGTGACTCAGATTTCCTTTTGGTCCCTGCTTCATTTAGATGAGAAAATGTGTTATCAGTAACAGCATGGACATGACACCTTAATTTCAAGGTGTTGGTAGAGGAACAGCACTCATGTTATTCACTGAATCTGAGCATATTGTTTTGCTGAATTCCTAATGAAAGTTTCCAAGTTTGGGCTGATTTTTCTCAGAGCAAACACTGGGATTCTAATGCTTTTCCAGTAACTTCTGCACTGTATAGATTTACAAGCAATGATATAAATTGATACAAACAAAATTATTAAAGTTGTCCAATTCAAAAGAAAGAATTGCAAAGTTATTTCTGCAGTGTTTATAATTTCATTTTTGTTTGCTTGGTGTACAGATGCAGTGAAATTATTGCTTGAACTTAAAAATGTATGTTTCATACTTTATGATAGTTTACTGAACTTGTGTAGCCTTAAGAACCCTTTCTCAGAAAATATTTTAGATTGCATTTAACCAGTTTAATAGATACTTGTTTGCTGCTAAAATAGCTGTTTTTTAAAAAGGCATACATATGCTGGTTGCTCTCCCAGCCAGTTTATAATTAGGAGAACAAGCATTAATGTCAGTTTAAATGTTGTTGGCTGTGAGAATTTAGATATTTCCATTCTATTATAATCATAAAGCTGTGAAAATGCAAGAAATGACAGTGGACTATCAAATCAAGAACTATTGAAACAGTACCATAAAACCTGGAATTCAGGTTCATAGTTACCAGATGTTTCTATTCACTACTGAGGATCACAGAAGGGAATCTGCTTGTAAAAGATGGGGGCTGTCAGCTTAATTTGTGTAGCTGTGAAGAATAAATGCTCATCAATACCAGTTTTATTCTGATGATCTTAAAAAGAGGTAGTTCCATATTCCGTTACCATTTCCCTGAACCACCTAAATGCACTTATGGTTTTTCTAACATAGTTTAAAATGATAAATATGAATGAAGCCAATGCAATAACAAAGATAAATAAAATTGGGACCTACTCTGCATCTCACAGGGTGAGCTGAGCAACTCCTTGTCTTCAGTACTTAACTAACTAGCCTCACTCATTGGCTTTTGTGCAGCAGGAAACAATATGTAATTCAAAAGCTTTACTTTCAAAACTGAGTGAAGTTTGATTTCAGAAGTAGTGGAAGAACCATAAAACCACATCAAGAAATCTACACACACATGCTAAATCCAGCCATCTGTCAATTTACATGGAATTCAGCCCATCCTCTCTCCCATAGAGAGGTAGATTTTGTCTATGTCCATTTCCAAAGACAAAGAAACAGAATAATTGTTTATCAAGGGATCTTTCTGCAAAGTATTCTATTTCAATATTTTAAAGCTCTCCCCAAGACAGAATTGAATTTTTTCGTGGTCCTTTCACTGTGGTGCTGTTTTTCTATCTCTTCCCATGTTTCTTTGCTGCCCACATGTCTTGGAAAGAAGAGGGAGACTGCCAAAATAACACATATTTTCTGCCCCTGGTGCACCCAAAGGGGAGTTGTCTTCCTGTGATCCCCCTTGGGAAGCATTCAGAAAATGAGGAAGCCACTTTGGATTTGATGAAATAGCACTTGAACAGCTGAGACTGAAGGGATAGCATAAATTTGCTATCAAAACAGGTAAGCGTACACA
Organism: Acanthisitta chloris; assembly: GCF_000695815.1. NCBI lineage: Eukaryota > Metazoa > Chordata > Aves > Passeriformes > Acanthisittidae > Acanthisitta > Acanthisitta chloris. The sequence continues at coordinate 7,412 of NW_008655940.1, read as the reverse complement.
TGCTGAGGAAAGGAAGCTGCAGTTTATTTTCACTGTGTGCCATTCAACAAATAAACAAAACATCAGATTTTCTCAAATGTTAGAAAGTTCAAGCTCACAAAATTGCCCTTGAATATAAGCCTACTTAATAATTTCAGGGTACTCTCAGCACTCAGGTAACAGAAGGTTTTGAGCACATACAAACAAAACGATTGTGCTAATAATAGGTGGTGTAAAATGAGTTATTTTGTGTCTCTGGAGTTATAAACATTAATGGCTTAATATATATTCTTTCTCCAGCCAGTTAAATTAATCCTTTCAGTAGAAGCAATATAAATTTAGACTATATTTTCCAGATGATTTTGCTTACTTCTAATCTCCTTTAGTACATAATGTGCCGTAGCTCTAAGAAAATGAATGCTTACAAGTGTAGATGTTTATATGAGTCAGCAAAGCTGGCATAAAGTTGATGACACCTTGTTTGCTCAAAGGAGCTGGCATACACTGCTTAATGAAAAAAATAAAAATCCGATCTTCGAGCTGATTATAGTTCTATAGATTAATGTGCCGATGACTCAATTTGAGAACATTATCTTGTGCTTGCATAGCAATTTATGTAACTCAGATTTCAAGGAAGAACAAATATGAACATAACTATTAAAGGCACAAGACAAGAATAAGCCAACAAAAGTAAAAATGCTGCAGCTTCAGCTAGTATTAGCTGATCTGCTTTAATCTTTGCTGG
>NW_008655940.1:0-6675 GCF_000695815.1 Acanthisitta chloris | reverse complement strand
TGCTGAACTTTGTCTTCATTTGAATAGGATGCCTGTTGCAATTTCTACAATGAATCTGTAAGGGGTGCTCTTATTGTCCCCATTGTTTTATTTCTTCATCTTGAAAATTTACTGTTATATAGAAAGCATGGCCTGTGGCTTCATACCACACCTGTGTATTGCGCCTCTCTCTGCAATATTTTGCTTTCTTTCACCCAAGAAACAACACGTTCCAAAGGAGAAATTAAGGCATAGAAATAAACAAAAGAAATCTCGTTACAGAGGTGTATTGTTAGATGTATTGTCAATGGGATTTCAGCATTTTACTCTTGGTGCGGATATTGTGAGATGAAAGTTTCAAATTAAAGGTATTTATCAAATTAAGCCATTATTTTTGCAATGAGCATAATTAAGGAATGGCTCTGGCAACTGCTGTGTTCTGAGTAACTGGCTCAGCATGGTAAAGAATAAAGAGGAATCTTCTAAATGTTTATAAGATAAAAGCAGCAGTAATCAGCAAGTATGATGGGAGGAATGAGAAACTAACCATAGACTCAGGGGTAGGGAGATGGATGACAACTAAGCAATACTGCAGACTTGGGGTGTTGGGGTGACCAATTTTTCATAGAATGTTGGCAATGGAGACTTGCTTAGTAATGTCATGTTTAGTAACATGTTTAGTAAAAGATGCAAGACAATGCCATCAGGTTAAAAATGCATGTTTGATTTGCATTTAGCAGATGTATTTAATCTAGAAAGGAAGTCTAGAAAACAAGTGTTTTTACATATCAAGAAAATTAAATTTTCTAATTCCCAAGTAGACTATCTCCTTTTGGTTTGTCTCAGTATTCGAACAGTCCTCTAATAGTGTACTGAAACTTGTAGAGAGCCTCTTACTCAGTTGCGTTTTAGGGAGAGAATGGCTCAGGCTTCATATTGGATAAGATGCTGTGAGAAGGCAGTGAAGATGAGTGCTGTGCTCCCACACAGATGAGGTTGTTCTGCCAGCAGCTTGGGTGACACACAGTTTTGGAGACTTCCCCTGAGACATCATAGAAAAGGTAGTGGAACTGTGAACTGTCTCATAACTGAAAGTTTATATTTGGCTAAATGATATAAGGAAGTTCAGTTTGGCTTGACTGAAAACAACTGTATTCAACTTTTCAAGGGGAAATATTTTGATTTTGTATGAAAAATTAATCCTGAAGTAGTAGTCTATGAGCTTTTCGCTTTGTTTTTAAATTTTTTTTTTCAGAGATGCTGTTCTACTGTCAATGGCTCAAAATGTAGCATTTAATACAAGCACAAGAGAGTTCTTAAGCAAAGGCATAATCTTAACTGGACTTGATATTTTGCTTTAGCTATGATAGTCTATGAACAAAAGCCAGAGCCAGAATGTAGATGGAGATGATTTAGTTTATTGCTAGCTCATATAGCCAGTAAGATTTTAAAAGCTTTGGGCACACAAATGCTTTCTCAGGTCTTCAAAGGGAAGCAGAGAGAGGATGCAATAGTAATTCAAGTTTATGGCATAAAAGAAGGTGTTGGCAACAATGAGTTGATGATTGACTATTTTAAGAGAAGAACAATGAATACTCAAACCTTGTCAAGTGCTGCTGTGCATGGGTAGCAGAAGGTGCCTTTAGTGCTCACTTTTTCTGCAAGGGCCAGTGAACTTTTGAATTCTCGACCTCTTTCTGTGCTGCTAAATGAAAGGGATGAGGAGTTACTTCAAGCAGTGGTATACCTACCATTCATATGGTTATACCTCCTGCATGCCTCCCTAAATGTTTTGTTCGGTGCTGTTTGGCCCTTTCCAAGATGTCTTTTGGGTATAGCTCAGAGGACAGAAGACACCATGCTCAACAGCAGTATTGGGTTTGGATGCCACCACAAATGCCTCCCTCACTCTCTCAGCAGGCTTTGCCTTCCCAAAGGCTCATGTGTCTTTGTGGCATACTGTCAGGCATGCCCATAGTTCCATGCTGCAAAGCACTGCTGTGAGAGGCTACAGCCTACTTCTCAGGTTTTATTTTGGACCCTTTGCAGTGAGAAAGCTCCTCCACTCCCATATTAGATGCATCTTTTGGCCATAAGGCTGCTATATAGGGCTCTGGCCCTATTTTGTTTAGTATAATGTGTGGCTTTAATGTCAGCCCAGATGTGTCCACAGAATAGTGGCAGGAATAGCAAACATGCTGTAAATTCATGTCCTTTGTGATGCATGCTGGCTTTCTATGTAGAAAAATGTTTTATATAACAGCGTTTGAAGCTGTAGCTATAAATGCCCCCTAAACCTTCTCAACATACTTGTCTTTGGAAATAAATACACTTGCTTGAGTGAATAATTTTTAATCTGTGAGTTGTTTAGGAATTGTTTGCTTAACTATTCTCTCAGTGTTTTGTGTTCCCTGATGAAGTCATCTTTCAGTTGCCTTCTCTTTGCTTGAATGACAGGAAAATTTGGATTAATTGCATCTGTGGTCAAGTTTTGAAGAATAATCTTCTACAAAATAATTTTTTTTTCCAGTTATTGTCTGCAAATTTGGCTACAGATATCCTTATGTTGCAGATTTCAACTGTGAAAATATGTCAGGTCTTTATCATTTAACAACATCTAAAGAACCTGCTATTTAAGTCAGACAGCCTTCAGCATCACACATTAGATATGCAATCAAATACAAGCTTGTAAGTCTGAAAAATCACAATAAACATGCTACTTTCATCAACAAAAATCAATCTACTTAGCTTTAGTTTAAACCTGGTCTAAAATGCAAATGATGTTTATCTTCTTCAAGGGCCAGAAAAATTAGCTTTTTCTAGGTAGATGCACAGCTTTGAAAGACATACATGGCTAGTCTGTCAAAGGTACAGAGAATTTTAAACAGTTTGGCATTATCATAACTGTATTAAGCTATGTTTGGTTTTATCATGCCGTGTTCTTTGACATTCTGCTTGGTGTGTGTATGCTGCCTGTCAATCAGAGAGTCAGCATGTCATGAGGGAACTTCACTGTAGGAATGGTGCAGCTGGGAGAATTCAAATGAGCTTAAGGGAAAGAAGCAAGGAACACTTGACAGCTGCAAGGAGAATTTTTGAGGTGAATCTCAATCTCATTAGGTGTATGGTTAAAATCATGAATTGAGATGGGATGGCAGATAAAAAGGCTCTGACATACTTCCAATACTCCTTGTACTGGAAATGTCTTTTTAAAAATTTCTCTATAGTTTTTCACTGGTGAGAAGCTTAGTGAAATGAGTGAGCAGCAGGCATAGCAAGCTCTTTCTAAAGTGAAAAAGGTAGCTCTTGAATCATTTAAAGGATGCATGTATATCTATGCCATTTATACTGAACATGGAGAAAAACAAAATGGGGAAGATGAATTCAGTTAAACAACCTTTCTTGGACAACTTGTCACAAATTTGTCCACTTGCCATGACTTGGCTGTAGACCTGCAACAGCCTAATGGTTCCAGAGTTTCTTGCTATTGCATTTTGCTTAATTTTTTATTAAAACAGGTGCCTGACTCCTGCTTGTGTGTTTGAAGTTCTCCCTGTTTTGCTGGATGCTGCTACCACTGTATTCATGTGAATAAGTCAAGTGGTGGCAAGAAATGTTCCTGGGGCCTGGAACCTAACCAGCTACATTGGTGACTGCTCACTGTGGTCTGTGGGGTGGTTTTACCCTTGTCAGCCATTTCACAGCCCATGCTGGGGCCTTATTCAGGTCTAGGGAGGGAGAGGGACTAGTGCTAACAGGCAATCTGCATGTGGTCATCCTGTTTGGGAGGCAAAAGGAATTTAGTACTATAGATATGGACTGGTGCATGACATTCAGTTTTGTTGTCATAGAATGGTACTGCTATATTTAATTTACTTTTTTGTAGATATAAAGTTTTTTATGCCTACTGCTAAGCTGCTGCTCTGACTCCTTCAATTTCTCATTCTCAGCTTTGGGGATCAAAGCATGACTCTCATTCACATTCAAAGCAACAGAGAAGAGAAATACGAATATAGGCCTCATGTGATAATTATCTAGAGTGCAAGTGGTGGTAGGGTCTGCTGCACAATCTGCTAGATTAGGAGCAGTCAAAATGGCCTGAGGATTGGAGTGGACCTTTGGCTCAGTCCTTCCTCTAACTTCACAGTCATCACAGCAATATGGACATCAATCTGCCCAGGTGTAAATGGTTACTGTAAGTTACTTCTTTTCCAGGGTTTTTGAAAAGTAGGGAGACAGAAATTGGAATGTGAGTGTAAAAGTTGTACAGAGGTATTTTCAAGGTTAATGCTAGAGGCAAGTGCAAATTCTGACATGCTTTATTTGGTCAGAGGAAAGTCATAATTTATCTCCAAGATGATACTGAAGCTGGGTGGTAAATACTTTGATGGAAACTTACTTGTGGAAAACCAAGGCTCTTGCAAATTAAAAACTCTGTGGAATGCACTGGAATACCAGATGTTTGGTTCTGGAAAATTCAAACAAACAAATATGCATGCAGTGTTGTAACATTCTCTATCCACTCTTATGGAATTAATCTTTTATTTTTTTATTTAAATTTTGATATGACTTTTATTGCAACTTCTTTCTATGTTTTTATTATTGTTATTATTATGCACTTAAACGTGGTAACTTAAAACAGATAGACTGAAATCTCTAAATCCCCCAAATCACTGAACTTCAGTCTTCAGTATGGCATTATTAAGTCTGGTAGAAAGATTTGTCTTCTAGGGTGCTGCAAGTTCTTTCATATCCCTTGTCTGACAGAGACTAGGAACTATGAAGCTTTGCTGGTGAAAAATACTGTTCTTATTTGTTCCCTCTGAGGACTCAAGTCATACTGCAAAGACTATGCCTGTTCAATTTGACATCCAGATGCAAATAGGCAGGTTCAAACTCTCAGCTTGGAGCAGGCTCAGCTCTTTCCTTGTAAAGACAGGTTGGGTATGTACCTGGGAGCTTACAGAAAAAGAAAGAGATTTTATTGGTATTGAGAGACAACTGGCTACAGAAGAGTTACTTCACAAAAGTGAAAGGATAACTGAGCTCAAGAATGAATTGTTTTAATCAGACTAGACCAGCTTTAACAAAGCATAGTGAGTCTTTGCTGATTTCGTGATATTTTATTAAATTTGGAAGGTTGGATAGAAAAATTATATTTTCCGACTAACCTTTAACTCATTAAAATTTCATTCTAAGTTTTAAGCAGTTCTTTAGTATACATGCTGTTAAGCACTATCTGGTCTTTTTATTTCCTATTATACTTGCTACTTATCTGAACCTAAACCAAGATATCTTTATTTTAAAGTCTTACCTTGGAAATATGTACGGCTTTACATAGCCACTGATTTATGTCATATTGCATATTTAACACCTGCAGAATATAATCTGATTGAATGTGATTTTTGAATGATGTAAGTCAGAGTTTTTCTTTGTATCTAAGCAGAAGTTCCAGCAGGGATTAATATGACTCATAAAGAGCTAACATTTCAGCAAAGAAGTCTTTTGAAGAATATAGCCACAAAGCTAAAACACTGGCACTGCTTTTCTTCCACCTGGGAGAAATCTGGCCCAGAACTCTGTATTTACCTCTGAGTTCTTGGGTATGGTTTACTTGAACATCTGTTATGTTGAAGTTGCTAAAATTGAGGAGCAAATAGAAGCTTATTGTAATGTAGCTTGAAACTTTTATGATTTGTGGAGCTTTTTCTAGTAAGTGGAGTTATTTTTTTAAGCTATTGCCAGAAGTGTGAGAAAGGCAGATGCCATTTAAACAGAATGAGAGTTACATGTCACCAGTATGATTATGAACTCTGCATAACTGTTGTTTTTCCAACTGCAGTAAATCTGACTAGAATTATGTGTGCTGTGGTAAAAAAGAAAGAAAGAACTCAGATCAAGATTCTGAAAAGCTATTAGTGAAGGATGGAGGCCTATTGAATCTACAGACCTGGAGGTGGTTCAAAATGTTAAATGCAAGTGATGCTTCAGGTCACTCTTGTAACAACAGTGGGGCTGGTCTTTCAAAAATGATGGCATATTACCTTCTAAAATAACTTTGTTCATTCAAATCTTGTTTTATTTCAGACTAAAATCTTTTCAGGGAAGATTTGGAAGCCTACCACTTTCTTCTTATGTGGACCCAAATCTAAGCTATAATGTTGTTCCAAGTATTGTGCTGGAACCAGGAGCAGCCGTTCACAAATATTTGACTTGGCAGAAAGGTTACAAAAGAAAAGGAACTAGTGGATTTTGCACAAAGACAAGGTAGCCATCTTCATCCTAAGACAGATGTCTTAGCAATCTTCATCCTTCATCTTAAAATCATCTTCCTGCATTGAGAGGTGTAAAATTAACTTGTTTAAATTTACTCATACTCTGAGCATAACTCCTGTTAATGCTGATGAGAAATGTACTGAACTTACTGGGGATGAAGTTACTTAATTTTCCAAAGCAGCTTATATTTCTTTTTCATGACTGTGATAATTTCCTTCCTCTACCATAATTATATTCCACGCTATATAGATCTCAGCAGTTTATCTCAGAGTTGTCCTCCAGAATAAAATTCTCAATAATTTCTTTCCAGAAGTATTCCTGTGATCGTCTCAGAAAATTTCCATTCATTTCAAACATAAGAAATAAATCAAGAATAATTTTACTTTTTTAAAAAACTATTCTATATTCTCTCTTTGGTGT
>NW_008655939.1:0-755 GCF_000695815.1 Acanthisitta chloris | reverse complement strand
GCTTCGTGGATTCGGCGCCGGTGATGGGGCACGGCCACGCCGATCGCATCCAGGTCCGGGTCGCCGATCTGCTTGCAGACCTCCAGGTCATCGTAGCCGTTATCGACGAAGGACTCCGCGTACTGGGGGAGCTGAAGGGACTTCAGCCACTCGTAGACTATGTTGGTGCACATGCTGGCTCCAAAATAATAACTTTCAGCACCGAATCCAGCGTCCCCCTTTCCACCCCTCGCCGAAGGAAATAAAACCACAAAAACTGCGATGCGACTAAGAGGTCTCAAAATCAAGGTCAAGAAAATAACATCCACCAGGAAAAGAAAAAAATAAATCCTTAAAGCAGATCAGTAGGGCACGGCGAGCACTGCTGAGCGAACCTCCCGGTTATTCCTCCTGTTTTCTTACTACCAAGTACAGCCGCTTTCTGCCACCGGTGAAGGGAAGCTCGGACTAGAGAGAAGCAAAATGTAAGGGTGCATCCCCTAAAATCCCAGGTCGCTGCCGCACAACATCCACCCACTTTCTCTGGAAGTAATTCGCAGTCGCTGTCTTTTTTTTTTTTCCTTTCTTCCTTTCAGTGTTAGTTTCTGTTTCTGCTTCTGTCTCACCTTCCTGCGCTCTGTAGCATGATGAATCTGTTTACTATGAGTAGCTGCTTTGGTACCCGATCGCGCTGGGGGGAGCCGAGCGCAGGATCCCGCACGCTCGCCCGGCACGGGCAGGGGTGCCGGTGTGCAGTGCCCTCCTCTCCCGTGCCT
>NW_008655938.1:0-641 GCF_000695815.1 Acanthisitta chloris | reverse complement strand
ATTCCAGTCCTCTTATCAACTTTGTGGCCTCCTCTGGACTTGCTCCAAGAGTTCCATGTCCTCCTTATGTTGAGGGCACCAGAACTGTACGCAGGCATGATTTGCCCTTAGGGAAACCATGCTGACTGTCACCAATCAACTCCTTATTTTCCATGTGTCTTAGCATAGTTTCCAGGAGGATCTGTTCCATTGTGGGCACCGAGGTGAAACTGACCAGCCTGTAGTTCCCTGGATCTTCCTTATTTCTGTGCATTGGGGTTTGTATGGCAAGGTTTTGGTAGTGGGGGAGTGGCTACAGGGGTATTTTACATGAGAAGCTGCTAGAAGCTCCCCCTATGTTTGATGGAGCCAATGCCAGCCAGCTCCAAGATAGACCTGCTGCTTGCCAAGGCCAAGCCAGTCAGTGATGGTAGTAATGCCACTGTGATAATGTATTTAAGAAGGAGGAAAAGTTATTGTGCAGAAGCTTTTGCATCTAGAGAAGAGAGGAGTGAGAGGAGTGAGAATATGTGAGAGAAACAACCTTGCGGACACCAAAGTCAATGAAGAAGGACGGGGAGGAGGTCCTCTAGGCACCGGAGCTGAAATTCCCCTGCAGCCTGTAGTGAAGACCTATGATGAGGCAGGCTGTCCCCCTGCAG
>NW_008655937.1:2885-5880 GCF_000695815.1 Acanthisitta chloris | reverse complement strand
AGGCGACCGCGATAGACCCCACAGGGTGTATCCTGTCGGGATACAGTTCCCAAACAGGAATGGGAAGCATCAAACGCATCTGGGGGGAGAAAGCTTGTCAGCACGGTGACTGCAGGAGTTGCCTCCTGATTTGCCCAGCTGGAAGTTGGGGAATGTTGTTCTGTGCTTGATGTTTGGTGTTCCCCTTTCTGCGTGTATGGTACACCCACACGGCTGTTCTCTAGTGCAAACCTTTGGTGGTCTATGTTTCCTAAAGCTTTTAGGTTGTTTGCACTCATCCTACCGTAACCAGGAAGGTCTGTGGAAGAGGAAGATGTTTGCCATGTGACATCTTGGCCTCTCAACAGCCACACACCAGGAAAAATGCCAAATCCTCAGTTTTATTGATAGTACGACACTAAAGATTTCCAATAAGATGTGATTTTGCATGGGACTTTGTTCGTTTTTGCTTTAACAACACGAGTGAAGCAGCACCTGGAAATGGCATGTGCCTCAACAAGCCAAATTGCTAGGTCAATTGATTTTACTATCACTTGATAGCAAAAAATTGCCTCTCAAGCAGAGATTTTTGCATGCCCAGTTGCCAAGCCAGACTAACACAGCCTTTTACAGACAAATTATAAAGACTTAATTCAAACCAGGACAGGCAGCAGCATCACGAGCAGTGGGATAACGTAACTAACGTGTGTGTTGTTCTGTAGGGCACCAGGTTGCTCTGTGTATTTATGGGAATGGCTCATCTGGGAAGTTAGGTATTGCTGGACTGGAAGGTGCTGGTTTCAACCTTAGTGGCAATGAGAGTTTTCCATAGCTCCCACAGTGGTGTTGGAAGCAGCACACACAGAAAAATCCCTATTTGCATCCCTTCCATGGGCTCCGGCAGGTGCTCTGGGGACAAAGCCCTGGCTGCATCTGAAAGGATGAGATGTTTTTCTTCAGAATTCATTCATCTAAGACTTATTTCTTCTGCTATTCTGGTTCAGATATAAAAGTTGAAGGAAAAAATAAACACTGTTTTCAGCTCGAGTGCAGTTGGGTTTGTTATGTCTTCTACACTACAGCACTGTGCAACTGTAGACCTTTGATTCAGTGGAGCAAAACACTGTCTTTGAAAGAAGTTGGGTGGTCAAACCATGATAGGAAGCTTCAGGAGTAAATTTACTCTACTAAACATGTCCAAGCCAGCAGATACACAGCAACTACCGTGAGTTAAATGTAATATCCCAATTTATTATACTGTGAAAGGCCCTTGGAGAATTTCAACGTTGGTTTCACTTTCTAAATTGATGCTACTGTGCCAGCCTAAACCCTCCCCAGAACAAGAATTTATGGAGTTGGAACGGACCTTACAGATCATCTAGTCCCAACCCCTGCCCTGGGCAGGGACACCTCCCACCAGAGCAGGTTGCTCAAGGCCCATCCACCCTGGCCTTGAACACTGCCAGGGTTGGGGCAGCCACAGCCTCCCTGGGCAATCTGTGCCAGTGTCTTACCACCCTCACAGGGAAAAAACCTTTCCTAATATCTAACCTAAACTTCCCCTCCTTCAATTTGAACCCATTACCCCTTGTCCTATCACTGCAGCTCCTAACAGAGTCCCTCTCTAGCTCTTCTGTAGCCCCTTCAGATACTGGAAGGCTGCTATGAGGTCTCCACACAACCATCTCTTCTCCAGTGTGCACTGGCAAGAATCAGTAGTCTTTCATTCCCAAAGGGCTATTCCTAAATTGTTACAGCTATAAGAATCCACTTTTTTTTTTTTTTTTTTCAGATTTGGTAGATGTTCCCTCTTTGGGAATAGTTTGCACATTTCCAGCAACCCATATGTGCCATAACAGTACAGCCCTAATATCCCAAACATTTTTGGCCCATCCAGTTTTTACTGGAAATCTGTAGTTATTGAAATATTTATGTGATGAGTGGTTTTGTACAAACCGTATCAAGAAGCCAAATGTGAACTTTAGACTTATGTGTAAAAGCTGCTGCTGCATTGCAATCTCTGGGGCTTTGTGTCAGCCCAGACTTCTGCCCACAGCTGCAGGGTCAGAATCCAGCCTGAAGCTTCCCTGTTCCAAACCACCCCTGCAACAAAACCTTTCCATTGATACAAAGCCAAATCCAGCTTAAGCTGAAAAAGATACAGCTCTAGCCCAGCAAATGGTGTTTTGTCCCTGTGTGTCTGGGAGTCCATTCTTACTTCATTTGCAGATCTGATTTACCCACTGTGGCCATGAGTAATTTGGAGGGATACAACCTTAGAGCCACAATTGCAAAGTCCATCACCCTCCTGACAGTTCTACTCAGCCACACAGACACTTGGGATTTTTTTTGCTTGCTTTTATTCTGCAGTGCTTGTGCACAGACCCAGCGTAAGCATCTGGGAGTGTTTCTGTGCCAGTAGCAAAGCTGTGTGGTTGTATCTGTTCTGGCTCTTTAGCAGGACTGCCAGCCTGTCAGGCACCTTTAAAAAGGCTTTAAAGCTACATCCTGACTTCATCCTATGACTTCTATCAAGCTTATGTTGGAATTTTGAACTGGAAATACTGTGCCCAAGTCCTAGCTGTCAGTTCTGGTGATGTTAAGGATACACAGCATTATCATGGAGTGAAGCAGAAGTATAAGGAAACAGAAGGAAGTCATAGAATTTATGGAGTTGGAACGGACCTTACAGATCATCTAGTCCCAACCCCTGCCCTGGGCAGGGACACCTCCCACCAGAGCAGGTTGCTCAAGGCTCATCCAACCTGGCCTTGAACACTGCCAGGGTTGGGGCAGCCACAGCCTCCCCGGGCAACCTGTGCCAGTGTCTCACCACCCTCACAAGCAAAAACCTTTTCCTAGCATCTAACCTACATTTCCCCTCCTTCAACTTGAACCCATTACCCCTTGTCCTATCACTGCAGTTCCTAACACAGAGTCCCTCTCTGGCTTCCTTGTGGCCCCTTCAGATACTGGAAGGTGCTCTGAGGTCTCCACAGTCTTCTCTTCTCCAGGC
>NW_008655937.1:673-2656 GCF_000695815.1 Acanthisitta chloris | reverse complement strand
CCAGGATTCCATTGGTTTCTGGGCTGAGCTCACACTGCAGCTCATGGGGAGCTTCTCATCCACCATCACGCACAGAGGAAATACAAGAAAGGAACCAAAGTAAATCATCAGATGTAACGAGCTTGATTTACATTGATGTTTTGTCTTCTGTTCACAGCAAGGAGATGCTCTATAGCTGTTATTTTAACGACTGGGAAGAAATGATGCTGTGCAAAGGGGTAACAGGTTTCACATAGTGAACAGATGCTTTGCTGTTGGCATGGTCACATGAAGAGGTTGTTTCCTTTATATGCCCAATGAGTAAACACCTTTCTGTGACACCTCGGAGAGGACCAGTCTCTTCCCTCTGTGCAGGAGCAGAGCCTTAAGCACTAGACATGGTGCCACCCTGAAGGTGCTGTGAGACAGACTGGGAGCATCACAGTGTAACTGATGCCAAAGTTGTCTTCCACTGACAGTTACCAACCCAAAGTTGAACATCACAAATCAATATATGTAGGAATAAAATCAAAGATGTTTCCCACCAGAATCTAATTTATCAAAAATGTACATATTCCTAGTCACAGATGGTCAATAAGAGATGATAGATGGGCTCCTCTGTGGAAATTAATGGCTGTAATTCACTTGAGGGGATCTGCTGATGTCATAAGCTGCCAGAGTGCAGCTTGAGTGATTTATTAACAGCTGCAGAGATCCTAGGCTGAATTACATCCTTGCATTCACTTAGGGTCTGCAGGTTTTTATTTATCAAATACATAGGTTTGTATTTCCTGATTATTATAAGGATCTCTTCTGTGACTCTCCCAGTGAAGAAACGCTGACTATAAAAGCTCAGCTGCCTGCCTGCAGTAAAGGCAGATTTTCTCCACTGGTGCATATCAGCAGCAACCTTTCCCTTTGTTTTTGAAATAAGCTCATCAATATCTGCAGAGGTTTACAGAAGTTCGGCTTTGGGGTCTATTTCCCTCCAGCACTAAAGGTAAATAATCTCAGTATCTTCGAATCCAGGAACCTCTGTCACTCAGTGTTGTAGGCACTGCCTCTGTGCACATCAGGCTATGTCCAGCACAAAAAGACAGGAGAGGGTTGAGAGCTAAAGAGGGATAACTGAATATTTCTGTTTAGGAAGAAGGCAACAGATACAGAAGGCTAGAAAAGGTGCCTGGAAAGCAAAATTCTTTGTTTTAGGGAAGAGACTATTCCTGTTCAGGGAGAAAACCATTCCTTTCCTCCATAAAATTCCTGCATGGTGAAAATAAAACTGTTCTGGATATGAATCTCAGGTTTATCACTCCCTTCTAACATGTGAGCATATGCAAGGAAATGAAATAATATTAATTTCCATTCCTTTTTCCTCCTGCCTAAAAAATAGGAGCTGATTAGGGTGATGTTAAATCCTGTTTCTCAAACAATTACAAAGAGTTGCATGGCAGGAAGGAACAGACAGAATTCATTTGCAAATAGCTATGCACATTATGTTTGCTAAAGATGCAGAATTTCTTGACAGAACTCACAGCAAGTGTTTGGATGCCAACTAGATCCCAGTGAAAACCCTTCCAGCCTTCTCTCTTCTCTGAGATTTGTTTGTTGATAGTTAGATTTTACCAGTCCTTCTGAGAGTGATGCAATTATTGTCCTCAGCAAGGAATGCAGCATTTGCTACCAAGCAAATCCTGCTTTACTCCTGCTTTCCTTCACCAATGTCTGTCTGACCTGTCTCTGCTTAAGAGGTATGAATAGCAGGAAGGAGGTGTTTGTACAGAAAACAAAGGTTAGAATTTGAAGAAAAACAGGCTCCAGAAATTGTTCACTGCCTCGAGGCAAAGCCCTTTCAATTCATTATGAGTTTGCTAATTTCAGCAAGCCTCTTATTGCTTCTACAGTGTCATGGACAAAGCCAAATCACATCAGGATCCAACTATGTTAGATATTACACAAATGCACAGAAAGGTATCAAGAAACAGGTATCAGAAAGGTGTAAAA
>NW_008655937.1:0-648 GCF_000695815.1 Acanthisitta chloris | reverse complement strand
CCGAATGAAATGCTTTCCTCTGGGTGCTTTTAAAATTGCTTATGGTTTTGTAGTAGCACATTCCTGAAAGCTTAACTCTCCTGGCTTACCTGGCTCCTACCTACCTGGCTCCTAATGTGTAGGAACTATACATACAGCAGATGACCAGCTGGACTAAAGCCTGCCCATGATTTGCAACTTCCAGGTCAGTTCTGAAACAGAGTCCTTCATTTTATTTCATTTCATTTGTCCAGAGAGAGCTGGAGAAGCTCAAGAAATGGGCCCTTGGGAATCTCATGAGGTTTCACAAGGCCAAGTGCAAGGTGCTGCCCCTGGGTTGGGGCAACCCCAAGTATCAGTACAGGCTGGGGATGAACAGAATGAGAGCAGCCCTGCTGAGAAGGACTTGGGGATGCTGGTGGATGGGAGGCTGGACATGAGCTGGCAATGTGAACTTGCAGCCCAGAAAGCCAATTGTATCCTGGACTGCATCAAAAGCAGCACGGCCAGCAGGTCGAAGGAGGGGTTTCTGCACCTCTGCTCTACTCGGGTGAGACCCCAACTGGAGTGTTGTGTCTAGCACTGGAGCCCTGAGCAAACGAAGGGCATCAGCCTGTTGGAGTGAGTCTGGAGAAGGGTCACCAAGATGATTAGATGGATGGACCTCCT
>NW_008655936.1:0-471 GCF_000695815.1 Acanthisitta chloris | reverse complement strand
AGAACAGCACAACTATATGTTTCACAGTCTTACATAGGAAAAAAATTCTGAAAGATTTTTTTATCTAATAACACAGTCCAAGATTCTTCACCTAAACTATATAATCTTCACCCTTTTTGGCAAATGAATGTTACATTCTAGTTGCCTGAAGGACATTTAGTGGGCTCTCATTTCCCATTATCCTCTCCTTCTTTACCCCTCATCTGACAACTTTGGCAAATCAATTAACCCGTATCATGCAAGAAATACACAAATTATTACATTCAAGCCCAATTTCTAGAACAGAAAAATTATTTTCCCCCAATGTACTCGTTAGTTTGGAAGAATCATGAATCAACTGCAGGAACCTCTCATACATCATTTTTCAAAAAAAAAAAAAAACAAACTCCAAACCTTACTTGTTAGGTTAAAAAGTCACTGAATAAAAAACTGAGCCATAGAATCAAAAGTTGTTTCTGCTTTGTTTAATGA
>NW_008655935.1:4530-6917 GCF_000695815.1 Acanthisitta chloris | reverse complement strand
AGTCCCTTTCTGATGAACAAAGTCCTCCTGAATTCCCAGTGGCCACTGACACCTTACTCTGCAGTCCTTCCCAACTATCCTTCCATGAATTTCAGTAAGAACTGTCCATAAATAAATCCCTAGATTTGGTCTTTTCTGCTGTACCAATCTGAAAACAGTAAAATCTGTCTTATTGTTGCCATGTAACAAACAACTGGATTTTCACATGTTTCAAAGTTCTCTCTCCACAGGCTTCTGTGCCTCTATTTTTAGTGTGCCTCTCCCAGTAAGAGGCTACAAGACAAAGATTCTCCATCACAGCCTGGTTACACAAGGAAGTGACAAACACATCCAAGGTATTTCAGCACAACCCAAATCAACGACACACATGTATTTAAATATTTAGTGGAAAAGGTGTCTGCTGACAATGAGGGAGCTGGGATGGGTCTGGATTTACTGAGGATCTGCCTCAGAATGGATTTTGTAAATAGCACACTCTGCTTCTAAAATAGAAGAAGAAACAAAGGACTATCACATCCTTATAAGGAATAACTTACTAGTATAAATATTGCAACAACAGAGAGAGTAAACACAGAGGTTTCATAAATGTTGGCATTTTCACTCTGACAGGGGGAAAAAAATACTAGCTCTGCCTCATTTATACGCTTTGAATCTTAGAACAACACAGGCAGCTTGAAAACAGATGACACTACACATTAATGCAGCAGATCTGGAGACACTGATTGGACTGCCATTAAAAGTAGAATACCTTGAATAAAAGAATTAAAATTTGATACACTATCACAGCATGAAGGGCATGCTCTGCTTGCATGAAAACAGAGTAAGCTTGCACTCTACAAGACACAGCTTCAAACACAAAGCAATAAGCACTAGGGGTTGCCTCATTGCATTGAACACGGGGCAGAATCTTTACCCAAACATTTCAGCCTCATAGGTATAAAGAGCTAAAAGGATTTGAAAATTTAAAAAAAAAAAAAAAAAAAAAAAGAGACAGAAAGAGAAATAGAAGAATTTAAGAGATCACTTTCTGATTTGCTGTTTTTTCGCTATCACTTTCAGTACTGGAAGACATTCGTTTCCTCCCAGGTAATGACAGACACATCCTATAGTTGTTGTTTATTCTTCAACTCTTATTTTCTCTCTACTATCCTCTCCAGATCCTCTGACCCAAACAGCAATACAGGTCACTCAGCAATCTTATTGTCCCTCTCTTTACCAGGCTGGGAAAGAGGTGGAGAAGAGCAGCTCGGCAAGATGAGGTAGTGTGCCAGATCTGCCCCACTTGACAAAAATAGATCATATTTTCCAGATGCACATCTCTGGCATTGAGGCTAAGGATCAGCAACACTCCGTGGCAAAATGCAAAACACTGAGGAGGAGAGGGGAAGATTTTCAAGCACCACGAGCAGTGGTATGAGTAGGTTTGCTTTGGAAGGTACATTTGTTGCACCGTAAGTCGCTAAATCTTCCACAAGTTAAAAAAAAAAAAAAAAATAATAAAAATCTCAAAGTAATATTTTCCGACCTTTCACTAAGAGTAGGGGCCAAAACCACACGTTTTAAAGGTCTTCCACAGTTTTATTATTAGAAGTAGAAACCCTACTGATACTGATGAGTCATTTGTATTGGCGGAAACCAAGAACACCCATTTTCTTCATGTCTTACAAAGCTCTCAATGTGGTTTTCTATTCATTACTGGTCGAAGCAGTTGACTAAAAACAAAACAAGTGACAAGAACTCACCTTGTTGTTATTAAACCCTGTTCTATTCCAGTGGATTTTGTTTATCACGCTTTCAAAATCTGCTTATTTTTCAGCCCGTTCCACAGAGACGAAGAAAAACACACAAAAGACAACTACAAATCTAAACTGCATGAGGGTAAATGCAGAACTGCAGGTGGATAATTCACTCCACTTCTGCAAAGGCTTTTGTGAACGACTAAGAAAGGAAAAAGAGAGAAGAAAAAAAATAAAAACAAAACAACAAACCAGAGCAGCATCAGTTAAAAATCATCAGTCAGCAGAAGCTATGGGTTTAGGTTTCTTATGAGTAATCAGAATAGAGCCTGTAAATAAAGAAGCAGTTGTACCAGAGTGTGAGCAGATGAAGGAATCCTTTCACACTGACTGCCAGTGACATTGCCACACAGGAGATGAAACAAAAAAAACAGACTAAGAAAGAGCAAAATTCTGAAAAATAAAGATAGCTAAACTCAGGTTTCTGAAGTTTAATCAGAACTCCTTGCTGGCTTTAAAGAAGGGGTGGAGGGTTGGAGACTCTACAGCTAGGATGGGAAAGGGAAAACAGAACTCATAGGCTAAGCTTGGTGTATTCAAATTTGGAACAATGCTCAGGAGGATATTTCGATAACATCCCAAAAAAAAAAA
>NW_008655935.1:0-4479 GCF_000695815.1 Acanthisitta chloris | reverse complement strand
GGTTTAGCCTGCTGACCATCCACAGCATCTAGACATGTTTCCAACACCACCTCTCTGGCAATGCTTCGACTTTACCCTGTGCACCTAGAGGAAGAACAGCCTGGCAAAATGACAGTGTGTTGTGATGTTAGTGGAGAAGAAAACCACAGCAAAGCAATGAGCAGAGAACTGAAAATGACCTTTGAACAAGGGCTCGGCACTGCCAGCCTCTCCTATTGTGGATGGTTTAGAGCCAGGGGAGCTCCAAGCTGCACCAGACACGTGAGTCAGCAAGAGTTGGCTGGGAGGAAACTGCTGACACGGCCAAACGCTCTCACATCCACCCAACACACCAAAGGAAAAACAGCCTGCATGCAAATCGGGCACAAGGAACACCTCCACACCTACGGTTCCTGTTTTCCTAGTTCACGTTTACGTTTTAAAGCAATCGCTAATAAAGAATGAAACAAACACAAATAAGAAGCTTTCAGTGGATGTCAGCTATAACAAGCAGCTGTGATTAAGTCTCAAGGGTCATTTTGTTTATTGAAGCTGCTTTTCCTTTTTCCAAAAAAACCAAAATTGCTGCTCCACAGCTCTGCATGGTGACAGCCAGAAAACAGGTCCTGTTTTTCTTAGTGGGGAAACTCCTTTTGAACCTGTGCACCAAACCCCATCTAGACCTCCCAGCTCAGCTGAGTGTTTTCAAAGCTCAAGGGCAAAAAAAATAAAAATAAGCTTCCAGCTTCTATTTCAACTCCTGCTAGGGATAAACTGGAAATTCACATGTTCTTCATTCCTGACAGCTTTTCAAACATCTTGGTCAGTTGACACAACAGCAGAGAAAGTTGCATGCAAGTAGTAAGTCTTAGGAATAAACCTGGGAGGATCTGACCCTTGTAGGTCACACCTTTCAGACTAAAAAGAAGAAAAAAGGTGTAGCTCAGGTGCTGGTGTCTCTCACCCCTGCAGACACCTCCTCCTCCTCCTCTGTCTCCTCTGAGGCAGTGGAGCTGAAGTGTCCCAGCTGGCTCTGAGCTCAGCTCTGCAGCATCAGGTGTAAACAGCACAGGGGGAGCAGAGACAGAGGTCAGACAGGGCTGAGGGTCTATCCACAGAGGGGCTGAGCTCCTGGCAGCCCCCTCACCCCTGCAGGAGCTGCAGTTCAGCCCCCACCGTTACCAGGAGCTTTTACAGACATCCTTTTTCAAGCCAAGCAGGGACACATCCATTGATCTGCTGAGATGCCAGCGCAGCGCAGCTGGTGTTCTTCAGCTTGTTGCTGTGGCTCCTTCTGCATGAAGATCAATACCATCAAGCAGAGAAGTCTTCTGAGCTTGATTTTTGACAGATCAAAGTTCTGCTGTGCGTGTAAACTTTTAGCATAAGGGTTTTCCTGAACTTCTTCCCTCGTTCCTTTTTTTTATTTACCTGCTCTGAACACGTGGCTGCTGTTTGATCACTAGTTCTAGTAACTCAGGAGCTGCGAGTCCAACCCTGGTCATAGAGGTATTTGTATACATTCCACTGCTTGTGTGTTTTAAAATTGTAATTTGTAAGCCAAGAGTAGCATAGTAAGTAGTGCTCTTTTCAATCCACCACAAAGAGGTTTCTGCCTATCTAAAAAGCAAGGCGAGCACATTGCCACTCAGCTGGCTACATTCATACATTTTACATCTTCTTGATGCAAGCTTCAAATGAATGTGTAATACTCAGACAGCTGCCAAGGTTAGTATCTCTCGGCTGAATTTAAAGGAATGATGACCATTTTCTGCAGAAAGCTGAATGAGTAGTTTCAGTGCTATTCTGGAAAACCCCAGGGAGACACTGGGAGTACAACTCTACTGCCCATTCATCTGCCACAACAAAATCATTTAGGCACCTACTCAACTATCAGTAAAGAACTGCAATATGAGAACAATGCTCTTACACCTTCTCTTAAAGCATCAGGAGGAGCACCCAAAGCAGCAGGACTAACCCAGAGAAAGCATAAAGTTTAAATCTGAATTTTCTTCAACACGTCAGTGGAACGATTAGTGTATTTCCCCTAACAGTTCAATTCAGAAACCACTAACACATAAGCATCACACCCAAAATGAGCTGAGCTGGAAATTCAGCCTCAGAGGTGAAAGAAGCATGTATCCCTTTAAATCCAAGCCAGGTCTGCTCAGCACTACAGGTATGTACTTAGTGTACACTAAGAGGCCATTCAGAGAGCATTCCTTTGAGTGAAAAGGCACACACATTTTGATTTGAATACATAAACCACGTTCATGGCACCTAAATTAAAACCACGAGAGACTCCGCTCACGTCACACAATAAATGCTATTCAATTTCACCAACCATTTATTACATAAAAACATCATTGCAACCAAAATGATTACTTGGCACCTATTCATGTTACACATCTCATTTTTCAGCTTAGTACTATAAATGTCTTTTAGCTATGCTCTAAGAGGTCTCCTCTTTACCTGTGCCTCGGTGAAGTCCTACCCGAAAAAATGTCACAGGCACACAAGGAGAAAACATCTATTTTCATTCTTCTTTTTAAAAATGGGGTTTTTTTCATGACACTTCTTTTAGAGAAAACCTTGAGGAGGATAACTAATTGGCAATCATATTGCAGCCTCATTTAAAAAAATGGCTATTGCACTTCAGAACAGAAAAATAAGCAATGAAAGTTTTAAAATCAGCAAAGGCAAGCAACTTCTGTCACATATTCCACACTGCACATCACCTATATGGGGTTTTATTTTCAGTTCTCTTTGTCATTTAATGCACATGCAGAAAGAAATATGCAATATTGATACACAGTACGAAGACCTTCTTATTTTAATGAGTGTCTGAAGCATTTCACAATGGCAAAGATTTACCAAAATCTCCTTGTATTAGGAGCATCACATCAATGCCTATTTCTTGGGATGTGAAATGTTATTCTCAGCAACTTGGATTTCATCCCTAACTTTCCTTATTGCCCAGCACAGAAGAGTGAACAGCCAATGTTTTCTGCCTGCAAAATGAATGACCGAAAGCAAAGAAGGAAGGAGAGAATGGGATCCCACCTACATCACCAGCACATTATGCCAGCATGCACATCACCACCAACAGATGTTCCAGATGTGCCTCTGGGTCAGAAAAGGACTAGGAATACCTGTCCTAGCACTGTTGCCCAGTGTGAGATACCTGGGCATAAGCAATCACTGTTGATTAACAACTTGGGATCTGTCAGCATGTGCATTAGTCATCTATCTGCTGTGTGCATCTTCCCCATCCACTCTTCACAATGGGAGAAGTTTAGCTGTTTAACCACAAATCACACAACAGAGTTGCCCAGCACTGCCCAGAAATGCACACTCTGCTTCCGTGGAGCATTTCTGCAAAAGATCTCTAAATATCTTGACAACCACCCTACATCCAAAAATCAGTGGGGACCTTTTTTCCCCACTTGACAGCTCAGTGTACATCTGTTTGAATGGTTCCTCCAGCGTTGCAGAAAAAGCTAACAAGAAAACTAGACCTATGATCCTGATTTTTCAGTTCTCTACTTTTCCAATTAGTCACGGCTTCCTTCCATTCCTTGCAGAGCACCTTCAGAGCAGCCTTTGAAGCTGCAGGGTCAAATGTGAAAAACGATGCTGAAAGCACAGGTTCAGCACACCACAGGGAAGTACACTGCCGATCCCTTCTGCTGCATAAGTGCCCAGATCCCAGTGACAGGGGGCAGGCAGGTGGATACAAAAGGCAGCACAGGCTTTTAAAAGAGCAAGCCCACATCTGAAGTGGAATTTTATTTCTATTTGTCAGATGTAAAGCTCCCAGAACAGCGGCTTTAAGCTGTTGTCTACAGGGCTGTTGTAGCAACAGACCAACCCACCACCTTATCATTTTATTCTATCCATCTCATCCAATGCAATTATCTCCAATTTCAGTATTTACATACCTGAAAATGTCATTTTACCCAAGCATTACACCCTTCTCAAACTGCAGAGCATTCCACCAGCTGCAGCAGAATCTCAGACAATTCCCAGCTCATAAAAAACCCTGACTTGTTTCCAGCTCGAGCCTCAGAAGACAAAATTAAAATATGCACAAGTTTAGCAACAGTTCCAAAGTCTTTGAAAACAGGCTTTCACCACGAAAACACTGACACGGCTTCAACTAGAGCAAACAGCAACGCTAGAATTTCCCAATCTTTCCAACATCCTAAGGAGTATTTTCTAATCAGACCTCTGCCCTGCCTTGCGCTGGTTATTAAAGACTCAACCCCGGCGTTTACTCCGGGGCTTCGGCAACAAGGGCACAATGATCTCACGACAACTGAAGCGATTTAAACAAGACACCCGCTGCACGACCAAAATAGCCCTCTCCACAAAAGGAGAGGCACGATTTCACACTTGGACTCGCTCATGACAGCAGAGTCTCCGCGCGCCTTAACGAGCCCCAGAACTGTTCCCGGAGTGCACATCCCTCGGCGAGCAGGGAGGATCGGGGGGATCGGG
>NW_008655934.1:13774-17316 GCF_000695815.1 Acanthisitta chloris | reverse complement strand
GCGTGCGCCGCGGTGCATGCCGGGACTTGTAGTTCGGCCGGCCGCGGGTGGGGGTGCTGTTACAGGGTCCAGCCCCTCCAGGCGCCTCCCTCGGTGCCCCCATGGCCCCGATCGTGTCCGTGTCGCCCAGGCCTTGGTCACCGATCCACTCCAGCGTGTCTAGTGCCCGACACAGCCGTGAGAGAGACTGACTGGTCTCAGCCGAGCCGAGCCGTGGAGATCGTCAGTGCTGATGAAGGACAGAGCATGCCAGGTGCTTGGCAGGGCTCCCTGCTTTGCTGTGCTCCAGCACTCATAGAATCACCAAGGCTGGAGGAGACCTCTAAGATCCTCAAGTCCCAGTCATTAACCTGTCACTGCTGTAACCCTTAAACCCTAAACCATGTCCTCCAGCATCAGATCCAGATGCCTTTTAAACACCTCTAGGGATGGTGACTCCACCACCTCCCTGGGCAATATCCCAGTGCCTGAACACCCTCACAGGGAAAACATTTTTTCTCACATCCAATCTGACTCTGCCCTATCGCAGCTCAAGGCCATTCCCTCTAGTCCTCTCCCTGCAGCCATGGCAGGACAGACATCCCCCACCTCTCTCCAGCCCTGTCATGGAGTTGGAGAGAGCCATGAGGTCATCCCTGAGCCTCTTCTCCAGGCTAACCAAGCCCAACTCCCTCAGCCCTTCCCCGTGTGCTCTAGTGCTTTGCTGCCCTCATTGCCCTTGGCTGGACTCACTCCAGTGCCTCAATGTCCTTTTGGCAGTGGGAGGCCCACCAGGGCAACAATCCTCCAGAGAGCTTGTCACACTCCTTAGCCTACCCTTGGGGCCTTTATTTATCCCTCAGCAGCCCTTCCAACCCACTGTGGAGTACCACCTCCAGCAGCTGCCTCAGGTCCCCCTGTCTGCCCCAGTGCCCACCCTGCCAGGGAGGGTCAGTATGGTGCACTGAAAGACTAGTCCCACTGCTCAAGAGATGGGACATTCCCACCCTTTTCTGGCGCCCCTCTCAGAGACTGTAGCTGGTGAAGTGAAACACAGCACGTGCAAACTCTGAAGTGTGTTGCTGTTAACAGCTTGTGTCAATAAGCTACTTGAAAACACTTATGCCCTCCTCTCACTTTCCTGAAAGCCAAGGCTTTCATGTGCCAGTCACCTGTTTCATCTTACACATGTTCAACACTAGATTGGCAGAAATAAACCCCACCAAACAACAAACTGGCAAGCTGTGATTTAATGAACTTTGTACTTGGGAATGTTTGTGAAAGGTATTGATCTGTGACACTCAATGCAAAAGATGAAACAGGAAACCTCACTGTATTTACAGCTTCACCAACACAGAACTGAGTCTATCAGTAGCTACAAGTCTTGGCAAAAATAAGTTGAGCATCTTTAGTTATACAATGGGCCAGATAGATATTTTTTTAACTTCACAACTTGGTGGTGTTGGTTTTTGTCTTACAGATAATTAGAGCTTCTAGAACTGGAAAGGAGCCAGTAAATAATTGTTTTCTTTGGGTTTTTCTTAATGAAATGTCATGGTTTAACCCCAGCTGGCAACAAAGCCCCACACAGCCCCTTGCTCACTCCTCCCCATGGGGTGGGGGAGAGAATCAGAAGGGTAAAAGCTGGAAAACTCATGGTTTGCGAAGAAGACAGCTTAATAGGGAAAGCAAAAGCTGCACACACAAGCAAAACAAAACAAGAAACTTATTCACTAGAAACTTCAACTTATTCACAAGAAACTTCACATGGGCAGGAGGTGTTCAGCATCCCCAGGAGAGCAGAGCTCCAATACACGTTGCAGTGACTTGGGAAAACAAAAGCCATTGCTCCCAACATCCTCCCCTTCCTACTTCTTCCTCCAGCCCTATATGTTCATCATATGGTATGGGACATCCCTTGAGACACTTCAATTCAGCTGTCCTGGCCGTGTACCTTCCCAGCTTCTTGTGCACCTCCAACCTCCTCGATGGTGGGGTGGGGTGAGGGGCAGAAAAGGCCTTGACTGTGTGTAGTCACTGCTCAGCAATAACTAAAACATCCCTGAGTTATGAACACTGTTTCAGCATTAATCCAAAACACAACCCCCTACCAGCTGCTGTGAAGAAAATTGACTCTACCCGAGCCCAAACCAGCATGTGAAGCCAAAATTCAATCATGATCTGTTAAAAAATAATCATGAAGCTTCCCTGTATGATTTGCAGGTTTAATACCTGTTCCTCACTGATCACACATTGTAAGAGACAAAGGGAAGTTACTCTCCCAAAACCTAGGTGAGAATGACTGTGAAAAAGGAGAGGTCTGTGTCAGGGTTGTAAGTCAAAGAACATCTGTCAGGTTTTTGTGGAAAGCTGTGTGAGCTCACAGAATGATGTCCTAAAGAGCAGAATCACTTACGTGAATGTACAGTTTCATTATCATAGAATCATAGAATTTAGGTGTCAGAATGGACCTTAGAGATCATCTAGTCCCAACCCCCTGCCCTGGGCAGGGACACCTCCCCACTAGATCAGGTTGCTCAAGGCTTCATCCAGCCTGGCCTTGAACACTGACAGGGTCGGGGCAGCCACCATGTCCCTGGGCAACCTGTGCCAGTGTCTCACCACCCTCACAGGAAAAAACCTTTTTCTAATATCTAACCTAAACTTTCTCTCCTTCAGTTTGAATCCATTATTCCTTGTCCTATCATTGCAGTTCCTAACACAGAGTCCCTCTCCAGCTCCTTATAGGCCCTTCAGAGATTGATAAGATGCTCTGAGGACTCCACGCAGTCTTCTCTTCTCCAGGCTGAACAGCCCCAACTTCCTCAGCCTGTCCTCATAGGGGAGATGCTCCAGTCCTCTTAGCAACTTCGTGGCCTCCTCTGGACTTGCTCCAACAGTTCCATGGCCTTCTTACGTTGAAGACACCAGAACTGTGTGCAGTGTCCCAGGCGAGTCTCACGAGAGCAGAGCAGACAGGAAGAATCACCTCCCTTGACCTGCTGCCCACACTTCTTTTGCTGCAGCCCAGGATTCAGTTGGCTTTCTGGGCTGAGCTCACACTGCAGCTCATGGTGAATTTCTCATCCACTGTCACTCCCAAGTCTTTCTCCTCACTGCTGGTTTCAATTCCTTCCCCACCCAACCTGTAGGTGTGTCTGGCATTGCCATGGCCCAGGTGTAGGACCTATTATTCAGGGACCAAAGAAGAGAAAGTTTGTCTTTTTCTAAACCCACCTACAAGCAGTTCAGGATTTGGTTTGCTAATTGTGCCTGTGTGATTCTCAGAGTGAGATCTGTTCTTTGTGACTAAGAATAGGCATTCGAGGGACATAGGGAAATTGCAAACCAATTCTGTTATTGACTGTGCTAAACCAACAGAGATTTTAGATTAAGCTGTGTGGGATTCAGATTTTCCTGGTTTCTTTGCTCCTGTGGTTATGCAAAGTAGAATGTTGCTTTTGAGGGACATGCAAAAGCTGATAAATCAGTGTTTGTGTGCTGAATTTAGAGGCCACAGTAGTGAGAACTCTTACGTGTTTAGCAGCACTGATTGATTTGTG
>NW_008655934.1:1936-13760 GCF_000695815.1 Acanthisitta chloris | reverse complement strand
AGGAATGCCAAGTTGGAATACCCCGGGCAAAACTGATAGGCAAGAATGAGGCAGCTGAATATTTATCCTCTCAGAAAGCAAGTTCGTTTTCTTTGCAAGGAGGTTGCAAATTGAAGAAAAGATCTTCTTTGAACATTAAACTTCTAAAAATATTTTTGTCTATTTTAAATCTATGAACAAACTCTGAAATAGCACCATTGATGTGGTGATTTTCAGTGAAAATGTGAGTAGAAGTTTCACTGAAAATGTGTTAATTTCAGCTTAATTTCTGCTTAAAAAATAATGGAGTTATGATCTTATTTGCCTTGACTACTGCTGCCATTCAAAAGTCTGAATATCACTTTTCAGGGTTTAATTCAAAAGGAAAGGTATAATTGTCATGTGGTGATAGTTCTGCAGCAGCTTAGCTACATGAAAGTGCTCTGCAAAGCAATTAGTTATACTTTGATAATTGTGTGCATAATGATTGAAATAGTCTGTTTTGGAGAAGGTTTTGTGGAGACCTCAGAGCACCTTCCAGGATCTGAAGGGGCTCCAGAGAAGCTGCAGAGGGACTCTGTTAGGAGCTGCAGTGACAGGACAAGGGGCAATGGGTACAAATTGAAAGAGGGGAAATTTGGGTTAGGTATTAAGCAGAAGTTATCCCTGTGAGCGTGGTGAGACACTGGCACAGGTTGCCCAGGGAGGTAGTGGATGCTCCAACCCTGGCAGTGTTCACAGCCAGGTTGGATGAAGCCTTGAGCAACCTGCTCTGGTGGGAGGTGTCCCTGCCCATGGCAGGGGGGTGTGCCTGGATGATCTCTAAGCTCCATTCCAACCTGTAAAATCCTATGATTCTATGATTAGTGCTGTGTTGTTCTGTTGACTAAATTCAGTGGTATGTGGTGATAAGAGAGATGGAACACAGGCAGTGTCCCCTTCCATGCAAACAGTGGAGCAAGTCCCTCTTCAGGTCTCTGAAGGCAACTCTACCAGGTCACCCGTGTGTCCCTGTGGAAGTGACCTCGCTGAGACATGCCATGTGACTCCCACTCAAACTTGGAACTACCAAGAACTATAAGGATCTCTAAGGTCCATTCCAGCCCCTAAAGTTCTTTGATTCCATGAATTCACAGGAGGAAGTGGATTTTAAAGAGCCTAGACTTCAGCACAAAATTTGGTAAGGTGAAGCATTGTAACTAGAAGAATCTTTGTACAGATAAAATAATGATCATTATAAAACCCTCCCTGACTCTTCAAATGATGAAACCTCTGTAAGTTTCGCTACCACTAGAAATACGCACCTGCAGCAACATATTTTTGTGGCTAAGAATAAAAAACATATCACAGGGAATATTGCTCTTCTCAGAATAGTTATGCCTTATTCTGGTCTGTAAGTACTACTCTCCATGGCTGAAGGAAGTCCTAGCTGGAAATGACTGGCCACAGTGAGTGCACAAGGGTTGACATCAGCTATGAACAAACTTCGGTTTCATACAGCTTCTGCCTGGTGTTAAGGGGATCAACTCCATCAGAGCACCTATTTTCATTGAAAGTGAAGGAAACGATTTGCATCTCTGAAGTTAAGCACATGCTCCTGTGCTTTGCTGAGCTGAAGTGTTAGTATAGACAAGGAGAGAGAAGCTAAAATCATCCAGTAATCTATTTGCGGCAGAAGGAACATCTCTGTTAACAGAAGAGGAGCTTACTGACACCTGCAGCAAAATGGGCCCAGCAAACCTATGGT
This sequence comes from Acanthisitta chloris, assembly GCF_000695815.1. Lineage (NCBI taxonomy): Eukaryota > Metazoa > Chordata > Aves > Passeriformes > Acanthisittidae > Acanthisitta > Acanthisitta chloris. The sequence continues at coordinate 12,034 of NW_008655934.1, read as the reverse complement.
GCAAAGAGTATCACTTCTGCTTCCCCCCGAGGATGGCTGCTCTGACAGCAGAAGTGCTGCTAGTAAGGAGATGTGGACTTTCAGCTGGGACAGGTCCCCAGGGGTAAGCTGGGCTCAGGGAGCACAGAGCAGCTGCAGCAGCATAGAGCATTTGCATAGCATCGCCCAGATGTGTCATAGCTTCCAGCCTGTCCCTGCAAGCTGGGCCAGCTTTCTCATCACTCAAGAGGGTGTTAAAAGCTTTCAGAGTAGAGCCTAAGTCCACAAGGCTGAATCTCTACTTCTAAATATGTCCACGGGCAATGCCATTTCTGCACACTGGCACTCTTGTTTTGCCCAAGAACTGAGGCATGAAGGTATAAAAACTTTCAAAGAGAAGACATTAAGCTTTAAATAACTCATTTTCTTTTTTCCCTTCCCTTGCCTGCAAGCACAGGAGGAAGGACGGACCTAAAGTGGTGGAGCTGCAGGGCTAGGGAGGGATTTGACCTGACAGTGTGCACTCACACCCCACAAACCAACCAAATCCTGGGCTCCAGCAAAAGAAGTGTGGGCCAGCAGGTCAAGGAAAGTGATTCTCCCCCTCTGCACTGCTCTGGTGAGACCCACCTGGAATACTGCACACAGTTCTGGTGTCCTCAATACAGGAAAGACATGGAACTGTTGAGCAAGTCCAGAGGAGTTCACAACATTGATTGCACACAGTTCTGGTGTCCTCAATACAGGAAAGACATGGAACTGTTGAGCAAGTCCAGAGGAGTTCACAACGTTGATCAAAGGACTGGAGCATCTCCCCTATGAGGACAGGCTGAGGAAGTTGGGGCTGTTCAGCCTGGAGGAGAGAAGGTTGTGTGGAGACCTCAGAGCACCTTCCAGGATCTGAAGGGGCTCCAGGGAACCTGAAGAGGGACTCTGAGTTAGAAGGGCACAGTCTGCCCAGGGTGGCTGTGGCTGCCCCAACCCTGGCAGTGCTCAAGGCCAGGTTGGATGAGCCTTGAACAACTTGTTCTGGTGGGAGGTGTCCCTGCCCATGGCAGGAGGTTGGGGCTGGTTGATTGCTAAGGTCCATTCCAACCCTAGTCTATGCTTCTAAGATTAGCTAGGCAAGAGCTCGCCCTGGTGGCCTCTCTGCAGCTTGTCCTTGCAAGAGATCAGCCCCGGCAGGTCTTTCCGTTCACGCGGCTGGGCTGCGTTTGGTGCTCCTCCTACTTTCAAGAAATGTTTTATCATCGTATTCTCCTTTTTGCATTGTCTGTATATGTTTATCCCCTTATAGAGACATTAAGACTGGAAAGAGACATTTCTCAAGTATTTCAGCTATTCTTTGCACATGTACATGTGTTTGAAATAAGTATCTAAGGTTTTGATAGGGAAAATGTACTTTTTGTGCTTACACAAATTGTTACCTCCTCGAAAATGTCATCCCTTCTCTCTTCTTGGGTCCCAGAAAGAGGCTTTTTACAGTGCTTCCAGAGAAGTGTAATAGACAACCTTTCAGCAACATTCACTTGTATCAGGAGGAACAGTCCTTATTTCTCTCTTCAGAGACATCACAAACAAACTGCAGTAGCTTGGGAGCTCTAGATCTGTTGACTGTGCAGTAAGGAGTGCCAGAATATTAGTGAATAGCTGGAGATATGCTTTAGTTACCCCTGCTTTTTGTTTCTTATATGTTAGGTCAAACATAAGATATCTGGAAAACAGATATCAAAACAGTGTTGATTAGGACACAATGTTTTCTTTTCTAATTACTTTTGTGAAATCCAGGTTTATATCAATGCCAAAACTATGTTCTGATTGTACGTCCAAATATACTTAATAAGAAGGAAGAACCTTATGTTGGGACTATCAAATGAATTTTAAGGGTGATTACAAAATGTTTTCCTTACAGGCTTTGAATGATGTTAGCCACTATTGACAAGGTGATGGATGGATGGATGGATGGATGGATGGATGGATGGATGGATGCTGCTGCTAATAAAGGTTTTGTAGGGAAGAAAGGTTTCAGGCTCTTCAAGGTAGTTGCAGCTTCTTTGGATGCTTGAGGTTTTGATTCTGAAATGTTTCCTGGTTTGAGTTAGGGGACAGTGATATATTCTAGGTGAGGTGTTTTAGCTATGCAGACAAGTGTGAAATCTCTCTGTTCTTACTGCTGCTGTGGTGTGAATTCAGGAAACTCCAGCAACCCCTTTGACTTTCACCACTGTAAAAGCACCAGGTAGCATGGGCAGCTTGGTAAGTGAGCTGCTGGATAACACAATGGAAAATAAATGGAGTGTTTATCGATTAGGACTAAACTCTTTTTTTCTCTGGGGTGTGTTACTCTTTTATACTGGACTTGGTTTCCTGGTTCTGGAATACACTAGGGGCAAAACTCCTTTACAGGTTTTCTCTCTGATATAGACATCCTTTCTGTTTGCGGCCAAATGAGTCAGTTAGTGATGTGAAGTGGAATAACTTTAAAAGTGGTGAGTGTGAATATCTATTGTTTGAGTACTGACGGTTATATGTCCAACTACTTTTCTTATGTGCTTGGTATTTCTGTCACTGTAAGTGCTAACTCAAATGAGCCTCTGTTCTATCTCTTGGTATGCAAATGTTTCATCCAGAACTGCCTTGCTCTCCTCAAGTATTAGGAGCTTTTTTCCAGCCTCGGTGGTATGTGTTTCAATCAGTGGCAAGGCTGATGAATGTTTCCTTGCCAGCATGTGAGTCCTTTTGGAGATCTAATCCAAGCTTGTCTCTCTCTAGAATATTCTGTGTGAAATATGCTGGGATGTTTCATGGGAGAAAGGCTGCATCTCCTAAGATAAACAGTGTTGGTGAGATGAGAGTATCCCAGCTGGATGATGAGCTGGCTGCACAAACCTAGCTATAGGATACAATGCAGGTTAGACTATAGCATGTGTTGAATAGATGTTGTAAAAAAGCTTTATGAGGGGTTTATGTTTGTGAGCTCTTTTATTCAGCTCTGTCTGAAAGGTGGCAAGGCAGCATGTGGCTGTAACTCTCAAGTACTGCGGAAAGCAGTATGATTTTTAGAGTGTCTGAGAACTGCTCTGGCAGATGGAAAACCTGTGCAGTTTTTCTCAGTCACAGGTAATTGTTAGCAATCTGATACTGATGGATGCTACAATGAAGCCTTTATAGCTCTATGCTACTTATCCTGAGCTATGATATGGATTTGGAGGGTTCACTATGAAGAAGTTGTTTTGAGAATTCATTCTGTTTGTGTTCAACAGTAAACAGGTTATGAAAATGCCTGTAGGGATCATTATGCAACAAAAACAGACAGTAATGAAATTTAGGATAGAGAAATAGACTCTGGATCTGACAAGATGCTGTGTAAGATAAAGTGCTGTTGTGTCTGAGTTAGGCTCATCAAAGCTGCAGGGAGATGGAGGTGTGAATCTTCTGCCTTCTCCCAGTAGACAGAAACACTCAAAGGAGGCTGAAATCCGTTATAATAGTTTTATACCAAGTGATTCACAAGTTCTGCAGCTATAAGACCTGGACTCTTTTAAAGAAACAAATGCTTTGTGCTGTGAGTTTTTACTAACAGCAATGCTAAATATACCGTTCTTTTAAAGAAGCAGCAGAATGCAGTGGATGATGTGCTGAAATAAGCATTTTTAGGAAACTAATGAACTCTTTAAAAGGACTTGTGGTGGGGTTTTAGGAGCAAATGTGTCTGTCTATGGTGTTAGACTTCTCTGAGTAACTTGTATTTTAAGAATGGGTTTTACTAGGCTAGAATAGATTTCCCTGTACATCTTGGAGTAGAATTCCAAAGGCCCCTGTTAGCTGAATTTACATCTATCCATAGGCATCCAGATATTCAAAAGAGGTAAGTGGGACATGAGAGTCAGGTCTTAACCCAGATTTCAAACTCGGTCTGTACCTAGAAATTCATTGTTATTAAGTGAGAGATGCTTAGCATTCAGCAGTTCTGGAAACATTCCCTATAGTACTTAATTCTTGGTTTACTCCCAAGGAAATAGAGGCAAAACTCCTCTTGGTTTCAGATGTGCATGATCAGTCCTCGAAGGTCTTATTTCATTATTCAGCTCCTTAAAAATGAATGTTACACTGTAAATGAGAGATCTGTCATAATTTAATTTGTTATTCTGTGTCATGTTGATACTGAATTTTCCTCAGATCTCAAATGCATGAGAAGTTTTGTATCTCTTCCAATTTCTGTATGGTTGGTCTAGAGAAGACATGAAGATACCTGCAGTTACTTGCCAAAGAAGGATTTTCACAATGACTTCTTGAATTGTGCACACTAAAAACTAAGGGTAGATTAGAAAGTCATGTACTTTATATGTGGGAAACTAATTAAAACCAGCAGTGAGGAGAAAGACTTGGGAGTGACAGTGGATGAGAAGCTCCCCATGAGCTGCAGTGTGAGCTCAGCCCAGAAAGCCAATGGAATTCTGGACTGCATCCAAAGAAGTGTGGGCAGCAGGTCAAAAGAGGTGATTCTTCCCCCTCTACTCTGCTCTCGTGAGACCCACCTGGAACACTGCACACAGTTCTGGTGTCTTCAACATGAGAAGGACATGGAACTGTTGGAGCAAGTCCAGAGGAGGCCACAAAGTTGCTAAGCATACTGGAGCATTCCCCCTATAAGGACAGGCTGAGGGAGTTTGGGCTGTTCAGCCTGGAGAAGGGAAGACTGCATGGAGACCTCAGAGCAACTTTTCAATATCTGAAGGGACTACAAGGGAGCTGGAGAGGGACTCTGTGTTAGGAACTGCAGTGACAGAACAAGGGGTAAAGGGTTAAAACTGAAGGAGGGGAAGTTTAGGTTAGATATTAGAAAAAAGGTGTTTTACTCTAAGGGTGGTGAGACACTGGCACATGTTGCCCAGGGACGTGGTGGCTGCCCTGACCCTGGCAGTGTTCAAGGCCAGGCTGGATGAAGCCTTGAGCAACCTGATCTAGTGAGGAGGTGTCCCTGCCCAGGGCAGGGGGTTGGGACTAGATGATCTGTAAGGTCCATTCCAACCCCTAAATGCTATGATTCTATGGTTCTATGATTCTATTTCTGCTGTGCTTCTGTAAGACTATTGTCATTAGCCCAAGAGCTGTGCGCTAAGTTCTATAGGATACTGAGGTTCCTTGGCTGGGCATCTGCTGCGTAATATATCAAACCCAGAAGACAAAAGGAAACATGTATTTAGTTTCATATCAGAAAACGCAGAGAATATGAAAACCACTATAAATTAAATGTCTATTTACTCTTTGTGAAATGAAATAGTATGTGCTTTTCTTCTGATAAAACTAATTATAGTGTTCAGAAATTACTCAGATTGCAGATTGAAGCTGTACCAGTTTTATCTGAGGGATCACTGTAATTGCAGCAATAAAGTGCCTGCAAATTCATGTTGCTTAGTAACATTATGGACAAAGTTATGGGGAAGGAGTCATACTTTTTAACTTACATGTATTTTTACTGGCTTTTCTGTTGGAATGTCATTCACTAGTTGCATATCACTATTTAAACACTATGCGCTGTCAACACGGTTTGTGAGTCCTGTGTTCCTGGAGCTTGTAGCTGTGAAGACTTGCCTCATGGAATAACTTTGTGCAAGGAGGAGTTAAAGCTTCAAGGAGACTCCTAAGTCAAGTGTATCTATAAATCTTTGCAGGCTCCAGACACAGTGTAGTTATGATAAAGTTAGTTACAACCACGATGCAATGTCATGTATCTGATCTGATCCCAGAGAGTGGGACACAGTGTAGTTGGAGGCTGTCACTAGTGGTGTCCCCCAGGGTTCCATCCTGGGCCCAGTTTGGTTCAACTTATTCCTCAGTGACTTGGCTGAGGGGGCAGAGTTGCCTTGTCACAGCAAGTTTGCTGATGACACAAAACTGGGAGGAGTGGTGATAGCTCAGAGGGCTGTGCTGCCCTTCAGAGGGACCTCAACAGGTTGGAGAGATGGGCAGAGCAGAACCCACTGAGATTCAACAAGGGCAAGTGCAGGTCCTGCCCCGGGGGAGGAATACCCCAAGCACCAGGACAGGTTGGGACCTGCTGGGCTGGAGAGCAGCTCTGTGGGAAGGACCTGGGGGTCCTGGTGGACAACAGGCTGTCCATTAGCCAACAGTGTGTCCTTGTGGCTGAGAAGGCCAATGGAATCCTGGGGTGCATTGGGAAGAGCATTGTCAGCAGTTCAGGGAGGTGATCCTGTCCCTCTGCTCAGCCCTCATGAGGCCACACCTGGAGTGTTGTGTCCAGTTCTGGGCTCCTCAGGATCAGAGGGACATAGAGCTCCTGGAGCAGGTCCAGGGGGAGACAGTTGACATATAAACATCACATTTAAGAACATTAGATGCACATTATGGTGCATCCATCTTCACCTCACATAATATTTATCCTCACCTATTTTTATGGTTATAGATGGCAACATTAGCTAATAGAAAATAATAGACATTAACTCAGAAGTTTGATTCCATGCACATACTCTCAAGTCTAGGCCCAAAACAGGAAACAAATTGTATTCCAAGCAGTGAAGACTAGCATCATGATTTTGTCAAGTCTTAGTGGGAGGGTGGAGTCACCATACCTGGAATTGTTTAAGAGGCATCTGGACCTGGTGCTGGAGGATATGGTTTAGTGGTTCCAGCAGAGACAGGCTGATAGTTGGTCTTGATGATCTTAGAGGTCTCTTCCAACCTTGATTGTTCTCTGGTTCTAGTGCCACTGGGTGAAGTCCCAGTGAGCCCAGTGGGTTATGGTGTGACATTCCCACAATGTTTGTATTCATATTAGGTTTCAGTGCAACTTTCTTGAATCAGTTAGGTCTATTCAGGCAAAGAAACCATCCATCAGAAATAATACTTTGTTTTAGAGCCAAAGTTTCTTTGCTTGTTTGTGTTTGGGGGAAAAAGATTTTCAGTAATTCACTTCTTTACATGTTTGTGGGGTTTTTTATTATGTTTTTTTGGGTGAAGGATATTTTGGTTTTTGCTTCTATGCAAGATAGATTTTGCATGGCAAGATGAGTCCTTTAGCTGGAGGTCAAGGACAGCTGGCAGAGTGTAAGTCATCTCAAGAAAAGTCAGGGCTATATATAAAGTGCTGAGTAATAAGTGACATATTACATGATCATCTCACCTAAATTTGTCTGTAAATGAAATGTTTTTTTTTTGATATGTGAAGAATTTGAAACCTTACTCAAGTTTCATTAGTCTCTTTAAGGGTTGACAGCTGTTTAGTTTTCCCCAAGCTCTTTAAATTTATTATCAGTGTCACCTCTGCTTATCTGGGTGAGTGACAACACCCCAATTCCACAGGAATGGGGGGAATTCTGCCAGCTGATGTCTTACAGCCTCTTGTTTTTTGCCTGCTCATTGAATGTAAGATCCTATGATGAGTTTTAACTGAGACCTGGCTGAGTATAGTGGGGGAAAAAATATCAGTCCTGTGCAGTCTTGTATGATAGGACATGTTATGCTGATATTTGGGCGAGTCATGTAGAGAGTGATCTTCTAGTGATGGAGAGCCAAGACAGCAACTGCTGTGACATCTTCTCTTTTCTGCAGGCCTTGGAGAATACATTTTCTAGCTCCTGCACTTGAAACTCCTTGACAGTCACTTTTTGAGAGTGAAAGGGCAGAGTCAGTGTAGCTTGGAGGACACTGGCACTGGCAGTTTGTCTCTGTGGTCCAGAAATATTCTATGCTCTTTGAGCTATTCTAACTCCGACTGATGTTGTGTAGAGATGCCTGAGCTACCTGTCCTATATTTCTACCAAGATCACAAGCAGTTTGGGTGTGACAGCACCAGGTTCTGTATAGGATAATTTGTTCTGCTCAGAGGCAGATATTGAGTTATTTGTTCAGAGGAGAATAATGTAGCCCATGGGAACTGCAGCTGGATTAGTTTTCTGGTGACTTGGAAGCTCTCTATGCACTAGAGATCAGGGAAACCAAATTGTTTTGCTAGATATATCTGGGCCTTCCTTCTTGAGGAATGTCATTTGACCAGAGCTTGCTCCCTGGCAATATTATGTGACAACATCTTGAATCCTGTCCTCAGTTCTGGGCCCCTTAGTTCAGGAGGGATATTGAAGTGCTGGAGCAGGTCCAGAGAAGAGGAACGAGGCTGGTGAAGGGACTGGAGCACAAGTGCTATGAGGAGAGGCTGAGGGAGCTGGGGGTGTTGAGCCTGGAGAAGAGGAGGCTCAGGGGAGACCTTCTCACCATCTACAACTCCCTGAAAGGAGGTTGTAGGTGGGTGGGTGTTGGTCTCTTCTCCCAGGCAACCAGCAGCAGGACAAGAGGGCACAGACTCAAGCTCTGCCAGGGGACGGTTAGGTTGGATATTAGGAAGAGATTTTTTATGGAGAGAGTGATAGACATTGGAATGTGCTGCCCAGGGAGGTGGTGGATTCACTGTCCCTGGAGGTTTTTCTGATGAGACTAGATGTGGCACTTGGTGCCATTGTCTAGTAACCACAGTAGGGTTGGACTTGGTGATCTTGGAGGTCTTTTCCAACCCAGCTGATTTTATGATTCTATGAAAATGTCCTCATCTATCTACTGTGGACCATAAATAAAGACCAATTAATTTCCATGTGTGGTCTTTCCTACCAGTTGACATTACCACATATTTTCCAGCATTTGACTCACGACTTGGAGACCAGCAGAGAACTGTAAGGACAGAGTTATCTGAAGCTGAGTTGTTTAATAACTTATTTTTAAACACCATTACCTCATGTTTTAGTTCTCTCTCTAGTCTTGCTGCTAACGCTTAGGGATTAGTTTGATTTGTGAGAGTAACCCACTGGCCAAACACCCCATGGAAGTTGTCCTAGCTAACAGGATTAGGTAGAGGAAACAACTTTTCTCTTTATTTATGTCACATACATCAAGCATTAGGAATGCATGTTGTCTAATATGCAGGGAAAATCATCTTTGAAGGCACTGGGACTAGACACTCAAGCACACATCCCTTTTTACAGGTTTGTCCTGTCTGTCTGGAGAGCTAAACTGCAGCAAAAATGGGGTTTTCTACCAACCATAGTGGTTTTCACATTCAAGGCTCTGTCTTGCACATGATTGCAGAAGAAAGAGAATTATTGTAATTCTAGTTTTATAGTATAAAAAAGAAATTAATGTGAAACTTGTAAGCCTTTGGGTTTGAAGGGGTGAGTGATTGTGCTGGAGAGCACTGTCTTTTTCTAGACTTCTCTTAGAGATGAGTTTTCTAACCTCAATGCTGGTGTCACAGTGAGGGAACATAAATACCTGTCTCTGCAGGGTTCTCTTACTGCCTATGCCAGGACAAAGAACACCTACACTGACTGCTGGAAATGACTACCCAATTCCTACTCCTTCTTGGATTATTCAGAACAATTCTTGTAACAGTTCCATGAGAATATGTTGTGTTCTTCTTGAAACTTCCATGAAGTTAATAAGAAGGTTGGAGCATCTCTCCCATGAGGACAGGCTGAGGGGGTTGGGGCTGTTTAGCCTGGAGAAGGTTGTGTGGAGACCTCAGAGCACCTTCCAGGATCTGATGTGGCTCCAGGGAACCTGAAGAGCGACTCTTTGTTAAGAGTTGCAGTGACAGGAAAAGGGCCAATGGGTACAAACTGAAGGAGGGAAATTAAGGTTAGGTATTAGGCAGAAGTGGGGGTGGTGAGACACACTGGCCCAGGTTGCCCAGGGATGTGGTGACTGCCCCAACCCTGGCAGTGTTCAAGACCAGGCTGGATGAAGCCTTGAGCAACCTGGTGTGGTGGGAGGTGTCCCTGCCCAGGGCAGGGGGTTGGGACTAGATGATCTCTAAGCTCCATTCCACCCCCTAAAGTTCTATGATTCTGTACCTTGCCTACCAAAGTTGTTGCTGTTCACAAGTCTTGGGATGTGGAGACCAGGCTAGGCTGTGTTCAGGAGGAGATAATTGTGACTTCCATTAATTTCAACTGAATTGCACATGGGATCAATTAACCCAGTGTGAAAAAGCTCTCCAGTCATAATGCATTTTTGCTGTGTTTAAAGTGATTGATTAATTAAGAGTTGGGGTGACAAGGAAACCTAAAATACTCTAGAACTATGCCATGAATTCAAAATGACTTTCAAGTC
>NW_008655934.1:0-1859 GCF_000695815.1 Acanthisitta chloris | reverse complement strand
AGTTGTACATGGAAAATCTGATGCTGAGTTAAGTGTGAGTTTTTCTTTTCTCTGCTGCAGGGTGTTGCCATGAAAACATTCTGTAACAATCTTCTCTGACTAGAAAGATCGAAGAAAACAAGTACCAGATTAGTAATGCACTATGAAGTTGTATTTCATAGAATCATATATTTTAGGGGTTGGAATGGACCTTACATATCATGTAGTCACAACCCCCTGCCCTGGGCAGGGACACCTCCTCACTAGATCACGTTGCTCAAGGCTTCATCCAGCCTGGCCTTGAACACCACCCGGGTTGGGGCAGCCACCACATCCCTGAGCAACCTGTGCCAGTGTCTCAACACCCTCACAGGGAAAAACCTTTTTTCTCACATCCAACCTAGACTTTCCCTCCTTCAATTTGAACCCATTTCCCCTTGTCCTGTCATTGCAGTTCCTAACACAGAGTCCCTCTCTGGCTCCCTTATAGGCCCTTCAGGCATTGAAAAGTTGCTCTGAGGTCTTCGTGCAGTCTTCTCTCCAGGCTGAGTTGGCTCCCTTAGCATGTCTTCATAGGGGAGATGCTCCAGCCCTCTTATCAACTTCGTGGCCTCCTCTAGACTTGCTCCAACAGTCTTTCCTCTCATCTTGTCAGTTTTCTAAATATTGATCATCTTGTTCTCTCCTTGTTCCCAGAATTTATCATGATGGATTTGGAGTGATGTGTACCAGAATTACCTACTGAAATAATGAAATGACAATGTAACATAAACAATCACGAAGGAACTTTGATGAAAGCTATATCTGGTCTCCACCAACAACTAAGTCTGGGAAGTCTGGAGAATATTAGACTTTTGGCAATGTCAATTGTAATGTCAGTCAAGAACTGAAAGGATAGAGCACATAGCTACCCACTGACAGACACTTTGAAACCCCAAAGTGGTTGTATTTCTTTCAGGGTCTTTTTGTGGTTTTATCTGTAAAAATAAGGTAAATGTCATCTTTGTAAAGAAATAGAAATGCTTAGGATAGTGTTTAGTCTCAAATCCTTCACTTTTGCATAGGATTGCTTTTTTGCTTCTTTTTTTTAAATTTTTTTTTTTTTAAATTTTTTTTAGCTGCATCAGGAAGAATGGCTGAGTAACTTCCAGACAGAAGCGACAATGAGTTACGTGGCTCTCCTTGGTATAAGAACAAGTAGTATTGGATGTTTAATGTACTGGAAAAAGAATATGTTCCTTTTGTTGTCAAGTTTTTGAGCATATGAGGAGTTCTGCATGTGGAGCTGTAACCACTGTGCTGTGAAAATGCAGAATGTTCTTTGGTCTTTATTATTCATCCACGCATAATCTATTTTTTTTTACCCAAAACGTATTGATTAATATTATGTATGTTTCCCCAGGTATTAATACATATGGCTCAAGTTTTCAGACTGCTGGGGTCTACATCTATCAGTGGCAAATATTTCACAAGGACATGGTGGCCTCAAAACAGCACTAGAACTTCTGTGGGTTTCATTATATTTTATATCCAGCTTGTGTTTTGAGCTTATTTTGTTTGCAGATGTAAGCAGATGTATATAGCACTGGCTGTAAAAGTATTTGCTGTTGATGTGGTGTTTGTGCTGAAAATTCCCAGGCAGCTCCGAGCACAGCAGAGCATCAGAGGCATGAAGTCGGGGTACATTCCCCACGCAGGTCCTCTTGACCGTGACCTTGACCAACAGCTGGTCATGAAACGCTGCCAGCGGTTACGGACTGGGAGGACATTGCTTTCCCTTCTTGCGACGGGAGAGCCTCCAGGGTCACATCTACTGTAGTCCGCTCTTTTGGCAGCCTCTTCCAGGTGACAGCGAACCGACAGCTGTGCCCGCGCCCCCC
>NW_008655933.1:636-13096 GCF_000695815.1 Acanthisitta chloris | reverse complement strand
TATATATATAAAAAAAACTCATTATGTTTTGAATGTGAAATACCAATTTTAAGTTTTAGCTTTCATCTTTGATTCCACCCCGTTGTAGGAAACCACTTAAGCAGGCTTGCTCAGCTGCAAGCCTGCAGGCATTTCCTACTCTGCCTAGTGAAAGGGCTAACCCTCCTCGACACACTCACCACTACACCAGTGATTCTGAAGCAACATCCTGACCCTTAATACTGTCAGTTTCGAGCTCTCAAGCTGAAAAATCCTTGATAAGGTGAGAAGATGTCACTGGAATCAGTTAAGATGATGTGCCTAGAGTTCTGCAATACCATTTGCTAAAGTTTTTTGTTTTTTTTATGCACCATTGATTGACAGAAAAAAAAAATCCTTTTTTTTTTTTCTCCTTTGCTTTCCAAGTCTCTCTGTGCAATGACCAACTCTTTGATACTGTCACTTTTTCCAAAGTAAACCATCCAAGCCCCTCATGTTTCAGCTTCATGGGGGGGCTCATGTCTGTTCTTGGTTTGCCACCTTCGAAGGCTTAGGAGAATGGTGTCGTCATAGATTCATGCGCAAGTGCTCAGGTCGTTTGGAGATCATGGGGAAAGCTTGTTTTTTGTATGGCCCAGAGTTTGGCTGCCGGATGGGAAGTGGTGCTGAAGCCTCTCCACAGACTGTCACATCCATTTGTTCTATTCCACTCGTCTCCATTGGGTATTCCACAGGTGGCTGAGTGGTCGACGCGCCGGCAGAAGCACCTCTTCCCCAGAATTCCCCAGGGGAAAACTTGACAGGGCTTGAAAACAAGAAATAGAAGAAAAAACAAAGTCAGAGATGGAGATAGAGCACTGAGGTGTATCTGTTACTCTGCAGGAAGCTCAACTCAACTCTCTACAACTGCCTCAAAGGGGGTTGGTTGTAGAGAGGTGAAGGATTGTCCCTTCTGTCATGTCTGCAGGGACAGGACTAGAGGGAATGGACATCAACTGAGACAGGGGAGAGTCAGAGTAGGTATCAGGAGAAAAATTTTCCATTAGGCTGTTCAGGCACTGGGACGTTGCCCAGGGAGGTGGTGGAGTCACCATCCCTGGAGGTGTTTAAGAGGTGTCTGGATGTGGTCCTGAAGGTTTAGTTCAGGGGTTATAGCAGTGACAGTTTAATGGTTGGACTTGATGATCCTAGAGATCTCTTTCAACCTTGATGATTCTATGGGTTTATAATTCAAATGCCTTTGAGAGGCATTTCTAATTCTTCCTTCCACTGCTAGAAATTTGAGACAGTTTCCATGTCCAGCTTCTGCCATGGAAAGCAAAACTCTCTCACTGAGTTGTGAGGATGTATTTCTAGATCACTGCAGAAGGGATTTTCTGTACTAATACAACTCTTTAGCAGCACAAAGTACTCAGTATGCTCTGAAATGGTTTTAGGGGAATAATGTACCAAAGTCACCAGGACTGAGGTTGTATCAGCATGGAAAAGCAACGAATCAGTGCTTCTTGTGCTGCCAAACACCATAAATTTGTGTTTAACGAAGCAGTTTGTAAAACAGGATTGATCCTGCACTCCTAAGAGTGAGAACTTACTGATTTCAGACTTCCTGAGAAGCAAGGCTGCAGTTTTTATTTCTAGTGCAGACTTATTTCAACTCCTTATCAAAAAGTATAAGAAAAAATCGAAGAGCAAGAAAAAGAAGCAAACCAAGGTACCTGACAGGTGTCCTGGGGCTCCCTATGAATCTGCGAGGGGATCGGATTTTTGGTTCAAAAGAAAATTTCTCTTTTACACTTTCAAGTACGGATGGAGCCACATAGGTAAAACCCTGCAAGACAAGAGAGAAGGAACTGAAACTCCCAGGCAAGATTTACAGCTACACTTGTGCAGTTAGGGTTGTTACATGTGAATTTGGTGATAAGAAAATGATAAAAAGCAGAGTAAATGCAGACACAGGAACTCGACTCCCTGAAACAAACAGAGATTTTAGGGAGTTCCCAGCCTGGTGTTACACCCCAGTTATTTCGACTCAGAGCACAGATTCCCACAGGCACAGTCAATTTAATTCCTTTTGCTCTCTGGACTGGACATTGTTCTCTCTGCATGACTGTGAAAGCACTGCCATGCCCAGTGCTCCTAACACAGCTCTGCAGCAGAACGCTGATGTTTCACAAAGGAAGAATCATTTGGTGGGTAAAGAAAACTTCAGCAACAACCAAAGCCCATAAACATGTCACACCAGAACTGATTTACCTCCAGTCCCCCCTGTGTGCAGTAACAAACCTCACCCCTGGCTCACTCACCAGAAAGACCTGGTTGGCACTTTCACTGAGAGTAGAGTCATCTGGGCTATCAACAGGTGTCTGACGTGTAAACTTTGAATCAAACTGGCTCACATCCTCTTCAGATTGCTTTGCAAAAACAAAATGATTAAGGGTTTATATTACAGATATCAACCAAATGGCTTAGCGATGATCAGTGTGGCCTCTGGCTGGAGTTCATTCCATAGGTTTTTGGCAGAGCTCTGCTGGAGTAAAACCCTGGAGTGGTGTCGGAATCCTGTCGCTGCCAGTGGGAGGTCACTATGGGCACTGACACTGAGAAATAAAGGCAAGGGGGAGGGGCAAAAATTATGGATCAAAAAGGAACACAAATTAAAAAGATGCCTTGAAAAATAAAATTAAAAAAAAATTCTCAAATTACAAACAAAAACTTTTTAGAAATACAATGTCAGTTTCCTTGCAAGTTTAGCCCTCGGTCACAACCAGTATAGAACAGTTGTAACTATGAGTTTTTGGAAGCCTCTCCAGATAATTTCATCCCAGTTTTGCAGATACAGAGATGTTTATACTGTGAGGGATAAAGGACAACTCTGGAGTCAGTGACTATGAAGAATATTGTTTCATTTGGACAAAGAACAACAGTAATTCCAAGATCCCTTCTCCCATTCCTCAGTGTAGCTGGAAAAGGAATAACTATTCATGTGACTATGCAACCATAGAAGCACATTGGGAAAAACCACCTGGTTTGTACAAGTAACTTTCATAAACCTGCTAATACCAGAAAACCCCAAAACTGTAGTCAGATAATTAATTTGGAACCATCAAGTTTTGTGTCATTCTGAATGCCATTCAAAAGGATGAGGGGGGGAAAAAAAAGGTGTGGAGTCTCTGGGCTGGAGATTGCTCAACATTGGTGATGCCTAAGACAGTTGAAAGTGAGAATTTTAGTAGGTGGAAAGGAACTATTGGGGTGGCAATACCCAGTGCTGCTGCAGCTAATTGTACCCAGAGGGAAAACAGACACCCCACACCATCCAGACACAATGGGAGAACAGAGACTTTTTCCTCACACTGGTTTGAGCTAAGCTTTAACTACTGCACAAGATGTGCAAATGTTAATAAGCAAAGAAAATGCTAAATTAGGGGATTTCATTTCCCTTTGCTTGGCAACTGTTTATTATCTGAGTTTCAGCTAAGTCCTGACTTACTGCTTAGGGTTCAGATGCAGAAATTGAGAGTGAATTGCACTTGCAAGTCTGTTTAACCTGCAGGTTAGAGGCAGGAGGAACTGACACTGATCAGGTGGGAGATCAGCTCGGCCATCTGTGGCAAGAGTTGAATCTGTCACCTCAGTTTAACCTGTAACTACAGTACCAGGAATCCATGGCACTTAGGGTTGTGAAGTGACTGGTTTTAAGTTTTAGATTCCACATTAAGACCTTTCCTAAAGGCAAACAAGGAATAATCTCCCAGCATTCCCAGTACATACCAATAGGGGTTTAAAAGGAGGTTCCACCTTTCGTGCCAACAGCTCATCCCAGTTAATGTGTCTGAAGAATGGGTGAGCCTACAAGAGGTACAACAGCACAGAGTCAGCATCTGCCTCTGGGGTACAAATCACAGGCACTGAGCAATTAACATCTTCTCTGACCCCTTCTCTGGGGTCTTTCTGTCCAAAGTCACATAGGGGTCTAGTGTAACATGTTCTGCAGCACATCAGAGTAGCTGGAAGAGCTGAAAATTGATCCCACACCTCCAAGTCAGACAACACACATCCCTGAAATGTTTTCCTTGAGAATGTTAAAAAAGCCAGTTTCCATGCAGAATAACTCTACATTCTCAGCTTTAAAAGTTAGGTATCTAAAAATCATGGCAAAACATTGTATTAATAACAAAATATCAGAACTGTGAAATAAGAAGGACTCTCTAATACTTTGTTAATGTCACCACCAAAAAAAAAAGTTAAGCTGGAAGCAACAGCAACTAAACCTCTGTCTTAGATTTTAGTTATGCCACATTTAGCCCTTGAAAGAGGTAAGTGCAAGGGCAGGTTTTTCATCAGACTGCCACGAGTATCAGTGCTCTCCCAGAGCTGCACAATTAGCATTGTGCAACTAGCAGGAAGAATAAAAGTTATTTTCCAAATCTCAAATTACCCAATAGGTAAAGAGCTGCTTATGTTAAGCTTTAAAGCACTCAATCTTGATCAGCTGTCACATGTGGCTGCTTTTCTGCTCATCACCCTTCAAGACAGACTCTCCTTCCTTGATGTACCCTCAAAGCTGTTTGATTTTCAATGAGGTAATTCAAGAATTCTAAGTGCAAAAGTTACCTGAACTTCTCCAGCATCTCCGGGCCCAGCTCCTAGACGTGAGGCAGCATTTCTTTTTAGCAGCTTGATGAGAGATAACATCCAAAAAAGCAAGATTAGTTGTGCTGTTATGACTAGCCTAGTTCCTGACATGAATCTTCACTTGACCGAGTCCCATGCAGAATCAACACAGAACCATCACAAAATCTGCATGAGTTAGAAAACACTTGGATTTTCAAGGAAAATCACTTTCTGTCCCACACAGCACAAGACTGAGCTGTTTAGTAACACACCAAGCTTGGACTGAGCAGCCACAGTGGTATCATTATGTTTCTGGTTGCTACACACATGTGCAGTACTGGCAGTCACTGAAATTGTACCTTTTTAAGCAGATCTCTGGCTTCTTGTGTGAGGTAGGGAGGCAAGTTGAGTTTACACTTGAGAATCTTGTCAATTGTCTTCTTTCTGTTCTCCCCAGTGAAAGGAGGCTGAAAACAATTGGGACAGGAGGGAAAACAAGGACTGGTTCAGATCTCTTATTTGTGTACACAGAACTCACTTCAGATATTTATTTATAAAGCAAGTGAAACTACTGCAAATAGAACTTGCAAGTCACTGGGTAACAGCAGCTCCTGACTGCAGTCAACACAACTTGAGCTGTGTTTTAGTTATTACAGATTATATACTTGCAGTCTGTACCTATGTAGTTTGTATGAATTCACACATGCATCTGAATTGGGATACAAGGAACTACAAAAGCTACAAAGAGAAATACATGCAATTATAACTGTGCACCTACTGCTCCAGTCAGCATGTCATACATTAATGCCCCCAAACTCCACCAGTCCACAGCACGATTATGCCCACTCCTCATCAAGATTTCAGGGGCCCTGTAATCAGAAAAAAAAAATAAATCAAAGTTACACAAGTATTTTAACTAGTTTAGTATTGACTCCAAGTTTTCAAACAAACCCCCACATAGCAAGGGAAAATTTCCTTGATAAATGTGACTGAACACATGAACCAACAGTTAAACAAGGCACAAATTAGCCACTACCCCCAGCCCAGAGTAATATTTTCTGTCTCATCATGCAGCTCACATGTATTCAATTGTTCCACAGAATGTGTGTGTGACTGTTCCATCATGAATAGATTCTTTACACAATCCAAAGTCAGTCAGTTTTACATGACCTGAAATTAAAGAGATACAATTTAAGACTTGTCAGAATTCTGACATTTGGATAAGTAACATTAAAAAAGAAAAGGATTTTTAATGTGGATATGTAGTAATTCTGAACTACTTCCACATATCTTCCATGGTCTGACAGAGCAATACAGTCATAAAACAGAGTGAGGTAATCACACAGAGAGAAAACCTCTGCCTTAGACCTGCATAACAAAGTGTTAGCACTTGAAGAGAAACAAAAGTACCCCAAAATTCATTCACAAATGTATTTCAACATAAAGATTGCACAGCATCATTCAGCTCCAAGTTGGCTATCAAATGTTACTGCTTTCTTTAAAGTTCACAGACTTCAACAAACTGCAGTGCCTTGAATAATTCAGTACAAAAACTACACTAAATAAAGAAGTTAAGAAAACATGAAAAGAGTGGGCGGTACAGCGTGATCAGTGTCACACAGGCACTGTACAGTGCATTCAGGAACTGAAACTGCTGTCAGGTGAAGTGTCAGCAGCAAGGGAAGTCACTGCAGCCACAGATGATGTGGCACCCAAACTGCCTCTCCTACCATCTGACTAAAATGTCACTGAGTCTGTGCTGAAGACACAAACATTTATGTACTTTACAACGATCCAGCAGAAGAACAATTCCAGAGGTGCAGAAATAGCAAGTCAAACATGCAAAACATGCCTGGCTCTATCCACTTGGAGCTTGCTGGGGCCTATTAAAGCCAAAGCAACTGTGTTGGAGGGCAATTAGCTTTGGCAGTTCTTTGGTTATAGCAAGAGTGATAAGGAACCTGCCATTGTTGTAAGGAAATTCAGATACAAGTGAGGAGCTGTGACCTTTGAAGGACTGTTTTCAAATGACTGGTAACCCAACTCATTACTAGATTTCTACCTTGATGATTAAGCATGATATTTTCTGGCTTCAGATCACGGTAGATGATTCCTTTTTGATGCAAGTGCCCCAGTGCCATTGAGATTTCTGCCAAGTAAAAGCTGAAAGGAAACATATGCCACAAAATTAGACATATTCAATCATGCAAAACATCTTCAGCACTAAGACTATTATGTACATAGCAACAGCTCCTTCAAAGGATCATTAGCAGTGTATGAAAAAAGAAATGAGAAACAATGATGCCTTTGAGGCTAATTTGCCTAAAGTCACACAGAGTCCAAGAACTACAAACTGATGCCATAAGCATTAGGTTTACCTATCAGTAGGGATCTTATACTGAGTATACTTGGGGCAATCTGCATTTGAAAATGAAGCTTAGAATAAAGCCATTACAGGGACTTGGAAATTCTGCAACTGGTAAAATTGTGTGTGGCTCAAGAAAGAAAAAAATTTGCATTTACAGCAATTTACAGTTTTTTCTCCAACACCCAAAACACCTCCTTGACCACAGCCCTATGGAATAGAGCCTCACTCAGCAACCAGCACTGAACTCTGGGGTGCAGTTACACCAGCACAAACTGGTAAGTACAGAACACAGACATCTTCCCCAAAGCCAGTGAACTGCTCTTTTCACTACACTACGCAATGAATGAGTAGTTATATATAGTTTAAACACTTGGAAAAAAACCCAAACTATTAATTTACAAAAATAGCTTCACTTACCAAGCTGTGTCTTCCATAAATATCCCTTCTCTCTCTAACTGCATAAATAGTTCTCCTCCTGTCATGAGAAAAAATAGATTATACTCAATAAAAGTATCATTTTTAGTCACTCAAAGTCTGTTTTCCAGGAAAAGTGTAAGCAATAGGTATTTTTTTCCTGCTGTACAAATTGTTGTTCCACAAAAAAGAAAACCAAATGAAAACTCACTATTCTGTTACCCTCAGAACTGCAGCAACCTAAAGCATCAGATGCTGAAAAAGCCAACTGCATTTCTGTCCCTGTTTTTTGTTATAGCTTGAGAAAATTGCTTCTAGTCTGTGTGTTTCCCCAAGCCTGAAATACAGAGGGACTAAACCTCTGCGACTGTACAGAATCTCAGTGTAACATACAAACAGTACAAATCTACAAAAATGGAAACAAGAGTATTAAAACCCTCCTCTGCTGTACTGTCATGAAAAAGTAATAATTTTGTGTTTCACTCCTCTTCATTGCATTGAGTTACAAAGCTTATTTCTGTTGTTCTATGTATTTTTAACACTAACCTACTTTATATTTTAAGCCCATTGTTAACTGCCCTTTCACACACAGGGTAAGAGACCCAAATTCCTGATTGTGTAAGACACCAAGAAGCAGGTAACAATTTCATGTACTGACCACTGAGATACTCAAGGATGAGGTAGAGTTTTCCACCAGTCTGAAAGGCATAAATTAAGTCTACGATGAAGGGATGTTTCACTTCCTCCAGTATATTCCTCTCTGCTTTTGTGTGTGCTGTATCCTTGGCATTCCTTACAATCATTGCCTATAAAAAGCAGAGATAGGTGAGCACAACATGCTAAACAAGGAGCACTTTTATACTGAATTCATTAAATCACAGCACTACATATGAGTCAGAAATATCATCAAAGACATGAAATTTCACAATACATATATACCATGAGAGACATGACATAACATAACTCGCAGAAGTTGAAGCCTTTATTTATTTCACAGAACTACACAATAATTCAGGTTAGGAGGGACCTTCTGACCTATTTAAATGAGCTACTAAGAACTACGTGGACAGAAAATGTTGAATTCTAATTTCAACTGTACCTAGGTAACAACTCTGTGCATAATCAATCTTAGTTTTAGGTATGTTAAATTAAAAAAAAAGCTAAATGGAAGGATAGATTTTTTCAAGATTCAGACAGGAGTGAAATGTGAACATTACCTTTTTAAGAACTTTCATGGCAAATATTTTCCCAGTGTTTGCTCCAGTTACTTTTCGTACTTGAAACACCTAAACAGCAACACAAAACACTCAAATATTACAGCTGCATTAGCTGTCAGAAGTTAAAAAAGGACAAGTTCTGCAAAAGAAGAGGTGAAATCATCCACAAAATACAACACTGCCTGAAGAGAGAAGTGCTAATTGGAACCAGAACCAGTTTGGAACATTTCCAGCTGGCGAGGCTCTGCCAGGGACCTTGGTCCCACCACAGCAACCTTGGCAGCCCTGAGGTTACCCTCTGGCAGAATGAACTTTTCAGAAGACAGGATGGAAAGCTCAGAGCTTGCCAAGGGAGCACTTTGACAGAGTAATAGATTTTCTCCTGGAGAAAGGAGCTCCTCACCTTGCCATAGCCTCCTTTGCCAAGCACACGCAGCAGCTCGAAGCACTCCGGTCGGATCTTCTCTGGGCCTCTGTTCACACTGGTCTCTGAAATCTCAAATTTTTCACAATGCTCCATGCCACTGGATAAAACCAAAACAAGAGATGTTAGACCACCTGATACTCAAAAATGACCCCATGAAAGCAAACAAATGTCTCCCTGGAAAGCACAGCCTGTGTGACGTAACAGAGAGCTCTCAGCACCAGAGATGGTATTTAGCTGTGTGCAAAGCTCTGAGCTGCAACTTGCACAGAGCTTACCTGCAAATTTGGAGCACTTATAGGATCAACATTTCCTTCAAATCCCTTCATTTTAATGCATAGTACATCTCTGCACTACACCAGAATTAAGTTTAGAAGATCAAAGCCTCAAACTGACTTAGACACTTCTCCGAAATCTCAAGGCAAAGCTCTCAGGTGTGATTAAGTTTCAGATCACATTCAGCAGCTCTAACAGTCATGGTGAGGCTTCCAGAACACAAATATCTTGCAGAAAAAGCTGTAACAAATGAAGTCTCATCACTCTGAACATGCTGAAGCAATCAGGGATCTGTAAGGGAAGGCAGTGCTGAAGGTATCTATCCCCTAACCCCTGAATTCTCCTCTGCTCACACTGCTCTGCACATCTGCAACCAGAGCCTTGAGAGCATGACCAGGACACACAGTGCTCTGCAGACACTGCACACAGCCACATTACAAACACTGCTCAAGTACAAGAGATTGGTTAGGACAAACAAGGATTAAAAGACAAAAAAAGTTCCACCAGAACTTGGTTTTATTATGATTATTTCACTCCAAGATACAAATTTTAAGGTGAAGAAATAGTGAAGTGTCTAGAAACAACTCAAAATTGAACCAGAAGGACAAAAATTTCTATTTAGCTTAACAAATGCAATAAACTTAGAAGTTCTGTGCAGTTGGCATGAATGGTACAGAAATACAGAATTATCTAGCAGCAACTTACAGGTCATATTGGCCAACTCCTCCATGGTCCATACTCTCACTTAACTGACCCTGGGGGTAAGAAGGGTAGAAGAAAGATTGAATTATAAAATGAAAAAAAAAATCATTAAAAATAAAGGCACTGATGTGGTTTACAACTTGGTATTAAAAACGTACATCCGTATTTACATTTATTGTATAATTAAACAGATCTATCAGCAGAAGGTAAAAAAACCTACAAAACTCTGTGCAAGATTTGCAATTCTCCCACACATCTCAAACAGTGACCAGGGAATCACTGTCTTACCTGCCTGCACTGTGAACTGTTACTTCATCTTTAACACACCACTGAACTATCAGAGGTGCAATTTCACAGCCTCAGGGGAACTGGGAAAGTGTTAAGGTGCTGCAGTTTTCCTTCTAACTGCTCTTACATACAAATTTTCAAGCCCTATTGCAGTGCTATGCAAATTAGAGCAATCACCAAGATTATGTGATGAGATGAACTGGGATTCATATGTACTAGAAACAAATAATCTACTGAGGTTTTATTATTCTATCCTGGTAATAATCCAAGCCAAACAGTAATGAGAGAATTCAGCTTTACTCTGATGTTCAACACCTTATCTGACCAATAATAATTCGACAGATTAATACATGCAAATATTCCTAAAGAAGGTTCAAGCACTTCAGCATCCCAACCAGTCACCATTAAGGAATGTAGTTTAATTTTGAAGAGATATTTTCTTCAAAGAATTTTCAACTTGATCCCTTCTGCAAGATAATACTTCCCTCTCACTGTGGCTCTACATGGCAAAAGAAGTGCAAAGCAAGCAGACAGCTGGAATGAGTACAAATAGAATTGGATGGGAAAGCTCCTAGGGAGCTGCAGATTATACACTCCCAGCTTTTATTTTTAACAGTATGTACATCAAATAACAACTGCAAGTTAGTGGGGAACAGCCTGGAACCTACAGGTTGAACGTGGAGGATTGAGCCATGTGTGAAATTCAGAGAGCCACAAGGAAAATCAGCCCAAGCCAAGGAGAGTGTTTAAAATATTATCTAAGTGAAAACACTAACCAAAGCAAACTAGAAACTCTCAACAGCTTCCAAAACATTTAAACATGAAAGTTCACAGAGGCTGGTTTATTTTGGGTGAATCACAGGGGAATTTAACTCCTGGTTCCACCTAGGAGCACTACAGGCAATTAGGGAGTCCAAAAGATCAAGTTTGTTTCCAGCTCACAGAGTTGTCAGTTCATGTCCCCTGATGACATTTATTAGAGAAATCCAACTTATGGGCATCTCTTTCACAATAAAACCCACTGAAGTTGCCCTTGGCCTCACTCTTAGATGCCAACAAATGAATTTTAAAAAAACTCAGCAAACACAGAGGATAAACATCCATCACGTTCCCAGAGCAACTCCTCACGTTACCCAATGGCTCTGGCAAACTTTGCATGTGCTTCTCTTGCTCCTGTGAACTTTGGGTTTCATTCTCGGTATGAACTTGACCAAAACTCACTTTAAATACCACTCTGCTATTTTCAGGGCTCCTTCTCATTTCTCAATACCAAGAAGGGCAGTGGAGACAGCAGCCCCTTCAGCCTATACATTGTTTCATTCAGCACAAACACAAAAATTAAGGTTGACGGAGTTTTTCACCATAATAATTAGTGCAAACCACCACGTGGCCTTGGAGGAAACTCTGCATTTAAACCATCCTTCAGATTCCCTACCATGGCTGTGCCTATCCCAAACTACAGCTGATCTGTGTTCCCATCAGGCTTTTGGGAAGTACCAGGGATGAGACACATCAGCCCTGACTTCACACCTTGCTCCCTTCCAGGTTATTGATCTGAGCTGCAAAATCTTTCTGCACCTTGTGGGACACACACACCACCTACAGAGAGAACTTCCACTGACACATTCTCTCCCTCACACAGAATGAATCAGCTTGGGAAAGACCTCTGAGATCATCAAGGCCAATTTATGTCCCAACAGCACCTTGTTGACTAAACCATGGAACTATGTGCCACATCCAGTCCCTCCTTAAACCCCTCCAGGGCTCCTGGTGTTCCCCTTCTTCCCTGCTCTTCTCTTCTGATTCCAAGTCCATTCTCACCCTGTTACCTGTTTGCCAGAAGGCACCTGAGAACCAAAGGAGGTTTCCCAACCTCCATCCACTGTTGTGCCATAAAAAAACCTCACTCACGGCAATTTTTTTTTTTTTAGATCCACAATAACCAATGAATGGTTTAATTGTTCCCCAAGACTGAATTATTGGAACTGAAGGCAGAACAAACTCAACTTTCTTGCCACCTCAGAACCTGTTCTTGGCAGCACCAACTGTGTGATGCAAGTGACCTTCTGGGAAGCCAAGTATGTATTGATTATTGAGGTGACACACAGAGCTGTTTCCTGCAGGTTGAGACGCTCTGAGCTGTCAAACACTGTGTCTGCATGTAGTGTGGGTAACAGA
>NW_008655933.1:0-610 GCF_000695815.1 Acanthisitta chloris | reverse complement strand
CCATTAGTATTTAAATAGCAGAAATTAAATGCAGGGGCAGTTTCAGCACCAGCAAATGTTTTATGTACAAAGTGATATTAAAAAAAATGGTAGAAGAAAGCAGCAGCAGCACTAGAAAACAAGGGGTAATGGGTTCAAATTGAAAGGGGGGAAGTTTAGGTTAGATATTAAGAGTTTTTTCCCTGTGAGGGTGGTGAGACACTGGCACAGGGTGCCCAGGGAGGCTGTGGTTGCCCCAACCCTGGCAGTGTTCACAGCCAGGTTGGATAAAGCCTTGAGCAACCTGCTCTGGTGAGAGATGTCCCTGCCCAGGGCAGGTGGGTGGGACTGGATAATCTTTAGGGTCCATTCCAATCCCTAAAATTCTATGGTTTTATGAAACAGAGATGCTGCAATAGAAGTCTTAAAAGCCTTAACAACTCTGGACGAGCAAATGACAAACTAGAGGTTAGCAGGAACACCGAGCAGGACGTGGAAACACTCCCCCATCCCCTCACACACCCTTTTCAAACCCCAGCTTTTAATTTTGGCGCTCCAGCAACGCCTTTACACGGCTCCAGAAACAGCATTTCTGCGTTGACGCTCCAACACGCGACAGAGATAATATTAA
>NW_008655932.1:0-29499 GCF_000695815.1 Acanthisitta chloris | reverse complement strand
AAGTTTCTGGGATATAGAGGGGACGGGGCGGCTCCGGGGAGAAGGAACCTCCCTGCTCGGTCTCTGCGAGGAACACCCGGGAGAGGGCAGGGGAGCTAGGGGTGCCCACGCTTTGGGCGAGTTCAGGAGCGCTGCATGCACAGTCTGTGCAATACGGCGCCTGTCGGTAGCGCCACTTGGCTCGGTACAAACTTGGCACAGACAAAAAACTGCGTGTGCTAGTAACACTTCCACCCAGGTGGTTCGTGTCTTCGCTGTCTCGGTCAGCCCCGGACCCTTCGTGCTCACACACTGCACATCTACTGGGGGGCTCTGCAGAAATGATCTGAAATAGGTGGGACACTCCAAGGGGGAACCCCACCTCGCTGCTCTCCCTGCAAGCTGAATATTCCCCTTTCAGCTTCCCGGGGGCAGCTGCTGCCCCCTCTCCACAGACATCACCACCTGCTATGGCAGTGAACTTTCCAATCGGTTCCCTTTCCCCTCTGAATTAATCCGGCAAAACCTCCCTCTGCAGCGAGCATCTTTGGGAACGTGCTGCTGCACTCTTCCCCCCTCCCCCGAGGAGCTATTTATAGCCCTGCAGGGCTTTCTCCGGTTCCCGTGGCCTGATGGGCCGCACTGGCAGGGGGAGGAGGAGGAGGAGATGCTCGTATGGGAAATGCTGGAGCTGGCAAGTCGGGGTTTGCTACTGGTGGCTCTGTTACGTGGTGCCTCTGAACCACTGGGAGAAAGAAGCTGACAAAATTTTGTGTCCTGCCTTGCGTGCATTGATTATGTCTGCCCTCGGGGGAAGCACATGGGTTCTGTGGTCCAGATTGGTGTTAAGCAACAATTTAATGCGTAATTGAAGTACTTAGTACATTACTTCTGCAGAATCCTGGTATTATTCTCCGTGACTGTGTAAGGTTGTGTTGTGATGCACAGAGTTGGTATGGGCGTAAGCACTGGCATAAGCAGGATTATACACCTTTGTGCCCAGAGCCGTGAATTCCTGGTTCCTCCTTCTGTGCTCACACAGACACACACACACCAGTGTGACATACATGCAAAAAATAGTGATAGACAGGGACAATCAAGTGGGGTTACTGAGACAAACAGGATTATTCATGGCTTCATGCTGCTGAGCTGGTGGACAAAATAAATTGTATATTTTGAAGGGGAAGAGAGAGATAAGCTGAGCTTTATGATTTACCCAGATAATCTGATGGTCTATTTTTAAATACGTGATTTAGAGTTTCTGTGAGAGGGAGAGCTGATGAAATGCAGGAGCACTGAGAGGAGCCTCCCTTAAAAGCATCCAAAAGGATGCTAAAAAGGCTAGAATATTCTTTTTGAGTAGGGCTGAAGATAGCTCTTTTTATTGGAGTACCAATTAGTCCTTATGGGAGTCCAGGCTATTGCTGACACACAGGCAGATTTTCCTTGATGCCAAGTTGCAGCTCAGTGTGGCATCTGCTGTTCTAGATGAATAACATAAAGAAGCTGGCAGTAATGTCTTCTCACTAAATTATCTAACCAAGGTTGTGAATGTGAAACATTTTGAAGAAAGGAAATCTGCTAACTCCCTCCCGTCACACTAGTTTAACTCAGTTATTCAACAGGCAAGAATCTGGTTTAAAAATGCATAGAAATAGTTGACTAACATCTGATGTAACTCTGAAGTTGGACTGGAGGGTTAAGTTGTCAGCAAGACCAAGCATTTCATGTTGTCTCAAGTTCAAACCATTAAAAAGCAGGCGTTACCAAGTTGAGGGCTTTGTTCTGAAGTGAGCTTTTGGATGCACGTCTTCTAGTTCATGCTATCTGAGGAATCACCATTTGCAAATCTTTGAATGCCAGAAGACTCACTGACTTCAGTAGTGCCAAACCAGGCCCTGAGTGGGTCCCATGGCATGCTTAAAACTTGGATTCATGTAAATGTACAAACTCTTTGCATAGCAAAACCAGTGCTCTTTCTGGCAGAAGTTTGTCATGATGTCTATACAGTAAAGCACATTTAATTAGAAAGTGATAATTTTCTCACACCACAGTGTTGCTGTGGATGGTCTGTGGAGATCATGTCATGTCATGTCATGTCATGTCATGTCATGTCATGTCATGTCATGTCATGTCATGTCATGTCATGTCAGACTTGATACCTAGGTGTGTGTAAAGGCAAGAGGAGAGGAGGAAAGCAAGTACAGGGAGGTAATGAGACGCAAGGGAGTAATGTGACAGAACTTGGGCTTCATCTTTCCACTCAATAGCTGCTTTTTCATCAAATGAAAGATTCCATTCTGCTAATATGTCCTGCTCCTTTCTGTAGAGAGATATAGTAATAGAAAAAAATATATAAGTGAAATATTAAAAAAATGCAAAGCACTTGTGGGCAACCTTGATCCCATTTGGAATAAGTTCAAGTCAAAAGACCTCACAGCTGTTTTTGCATGCCTTATTTGACACTGTGATAAGGATGTAAACAGTGTGTATAACCAACAGTGCATTGGTCATGATAGTTGGTCTCTTTCTCTTTTTGAACAAAATGCTCCTGCCATATAGTGTAACAAGGTAACCGCAGATAGATGAACCTGCAAATGAAGTTTTAACAGCTTGGACTCTTGTGTTTTTTATTTTTTTTTCCTCTTCAGCTTCCAGATGTATGTTAGGTGCTTCAGAGCAGTTAAAGAAATACAGAACCCTGCCCCAAGGAGCTTAGTCTAATGTTTTTGTGATGCAGTGAGTGGGTGTTAGAGACATTAAGGCCAGATGGGGTAAGGAAGGCAAAAGCTGCTCACAGAAATTACTCATTCCTGGCATGTGCATGTTTCATGTCACACTGTTGAATAACTTTTTTTGTCCCTCTAAATATTTTTGCTCTCTTGTTTTTAAAAAAGGTTTGCTTATTTCCAGAAACTTCAAAAGCAAATCCTACACCAACAAAGTGTGCTCACACATCACAGAAATCTTTGTGAAAGAGCAAATCTTCCATGAAAACCAAAATAACAACGTGAATAACAAAAAGCAGAAGAGAGGTGCTGTCATAAAATAGTGAATTTTTTTTCAGTAGTATGGTGAAATAAATGCAGATTGCTGTTTGGGTTTTGGTTTTTTTTTGCTGTATTGAAAACAGGTATTATGCATCTATTTATTTGTATGATAACACTTTCATTGATTCTGCAGGTACCAAAAATCATAGTGGGGAATAGATAGAGCGTATAAAGGATAATATGGAGGAAATTGGTAACGTCCATTTAAAATAATATAATACTTGCACTTTTATTTTATCTTAACTCTTTGCAGGTTAGTGTGAAAGTAGTCTAGAATACGGCAAGGAATTGTCATGCCAGAGTTAATCCAATTTCTGCTAGTGTTTTAAATGTAATTAATGAACACATCCTTGACAGAACTGTTGATCTCCACACCTTTGTCTCTCACACAGAAGGCAGAGTCTAGCAGCCTAATAAAAAGGGTTGTAAATCAAAGACAGCTCAGCTCCATTGTCAGTATTATATGGTGCAAAGCTCAGGTTTTCTCCTTCATGCATATAAAATACTGCTGAGGGACTGTACTAGTTCATTCTTTGTGATGCTTTTCAAATATTAGTATCAAGACTATGTCTAGTATTGCAAACATATCTATGCACTGTTTGAATTCACTGTTGTTGTCTCGAAAGATGAGGACCACATTCTAAGAGCTTCTCAGTATCTGTGTGTAACTGTAACTTTCATTTGATATTTAGTCCATATCAAAAGATTGGTAAAAGTTGGGGATTTTTTTTTTCTTAGTTAAAGTGGGATTTTGGTCTTAATTTGTGGCATAGAGTTTGCCAGGTATTGACCACAGTCCTTAAATCTAGGGGCTGAAGTATAGGATTTTCTGTGGAATGTAGAGTTCAGGGTCTTTTTCTACATAAACATTAGCATGCTCTTGGCTTTCTCAGTCTGCAGGCTGCTGACACGGCTACTCTTCATGGGTTTCCAAGCAATAACAGCATGCTGATGGTTCTGCATGCGTGAGAAACAAGTAGCAATTGGGAAACTGTCAAGAATCGTACAGACTTGGAGAAATAGTAAATAATATTCTATGTGTGAAGTTTAATTGCTATTAATAGGCAAGATCCTGTTATTACTGAAGAAATAGCTTCTGTGCAAAAAATGTTTTAATAAAATAAAAAAACCCAACCCGTCACTAACACTGTTATACACTCACTTAGTTTCTACCCTCTTTCCTTGATGTTGTGCTTACCCTTCCCCTGCATCTCTAAGTCTTTAAGACTGGCAGCTTCATTATCCTGGTGGTGTTGCCTGTGTTGGCAGCATCTGGAGTCTTTCATAGGAAGGAAAGGGAGGTTCCTGTTAATGGCTTCTTCCTTGCTCTGGGGTCCACATGGGGACATTATTATTTTAACTAATGTGCATTTCTCTTCCTTCATTGGTCTACATCTTTGTGTTTCATCCAAATTTATTAGATATGCTTTCTTTTGGGTATGCTAGATATTTGTCCTTTGTTCTCTTTGCTACATCTAATCCCAGGTTTGTCCATCTTCATCTTCACATTTCTTTAACTGACCATTGGCAAGTCTTTCTTACAGGTATGGGAGTTGGCTTCAGTACCAAGTCTGTGCCCCACCTTTTGTAATCCTATGCCTGTACCCTCCACCATCTCCTATGTCTCCACTTTGCAAGGTGTCTATTATGTTTCCATGGGCCTAGATTTCTGTGTATTACATCATTATGTTTTAGTCACAGAACTGTTGTGCTAGCATACAAAGATAAGCAAAGGTAACACAAATGAGCTACAGACATCTGGTCAGTTTGGAAAAATGTTTAAACCAGGTAAAGCAACGTGTACAAAAGTCAACAAAATGTAGCCTGAGAAGCTAAACTTTTAGCCCAGAGCAAGTCTGACATGGCTCAGTCTGGAGATCTTGCAAAATCTGTGCATAGCTTATGATGTTATCTACATCAATGTCAGTATAGTAAGAACAATGGCAATACGGTATTGCAGGGCTATATGATTGCAATCCTTTTTAACATGTTTGTGGTTTAGACTGTGCACACATCTCTAATTACTGCTTTTGTTTTAATGCTAACAAAATGAGCAAAATGGTGTCTTCATTTCAAATTGGTAAAATGTTACTGTCTAGACCCTGGTTAGTAGAAAAACATTGCATCTAATATTAGTAATTAAGGACGGTGTTTAATTTATATACTTACTGTGTGGAAAAGCAGTTTTCATATGTGTTTGTGCATCTCCGAGCACAGGGGCTACTGATTTGTGTTTAGAGATCTTTGGTGCTTCTATGGGATAAGTTATTGAGCGTTTCTGTTTCTTTCTTTCTTGATTTTTCCTTCTTTCTGAACATATAATTTTGGATATGTTCATTGCTAAACTACTATAAGAAAATTTTCATAATAGGGAGTAGTTGATTTCGATGTGATTGGCCTTTTCTTCCTCTGGATTCAAACATCTGAATTTTGCCCCCCCTCCATCTTGCTTTCCCCAGATATTAGTATAGTGCAGTGCTTTGCTGCTCAGAACCAGTGTGATATAACAAGTAGGTAGTGCAGATTTCCATTTCTTTCAATCTGCTTTTGTCACAGCCCTGAAAGTATCCATGCCTATATTAGATGGCCCTTACTAACTGGAGCAGAAGTGTTCTCTCTAGCATCTTGTTATCTCATTCCATCAATTGATATGCACTGCATTCTTACATTCCAAATTCTGCTATTGCCAGAAAACATCCGCTTGTATAGGTTAATGTTTTCTGTCTGTCATGGTTAATTGCTGGTAAATTCTTGGTTGAGCCAATAGGGAGTAATTGTGTGGGGAAGGAATGGCATGGTTGCATGCAGGTTTCATGTTCTGGTTAATTCACTATATGTTATAAGACAGTTTCATCTAGGAGTCAA
The DNA here is from genome assembly GCF_000695815.1 of Acanthisitta chloris. Lineage (NCBI taxonomy): Eukaryota > Metazoa > Chordata > Aves > Passeriformes > Acanthisittidae > Acanthisitta > Acanthisitta chloris. The sequence continues at coordinate 23,605 of NW_008655932.1, read as the reverse complement.
AACATTTGTGGTTTACAACAGGAAGAAGTAAGATGGTATTGGGAAGGGGAGGGAAAAGTGCAGGCAGAAGAGACTGGTTCAGGCTTTGATGCTGAGCTCTGTCTTTGGCTTGCTATGATGGATAGGTCTGAGAGGCAGCCAAAGAATAGAATGTAACCCATATGTTTTGCTTCAAAATTTCTGAGGTACATAATTTCCTTTCTTACTTTCTTCCTCTGTGAAACTTTTCATGGAAGAACTTGGCTCTGCTTCAAATTTTTAAGATACATGCCTAGCAGAATTTGAGGAAACAACATAGTTACTACTTTGTCCACCTGTTTTTATTCTGTATGAACCTACCATGTGATCTGATGCCTGAAAGAAACAAAATCACCGAGCACATTATATATACAGAAAAGCTGTTTTCTCCATCAGGATTTGAAATAGTGAAAAATCTCAGAAATGTGGATCTAGTGTGACTCTAGGGCAAGCAATAAAGTGTGACAAAGCTGTGAGAAATACAGTTATTTCTTTAGTTGTGATTCAGGAGCTACAGAAGTCCTTTGTCATCCAGAGATGTGTTGCAAGAAATCGTATATATATGGCTAGCATGAGAAGCATTATAGAACAATATTTAACTGCAATACTGCCTTTCAGGCATTCATTCTGGAGCAAGGTGTTCATTATTGGATTCAGTAACAAGTGGTTGTGCATCCTCCTGTACAACTTTATAGAAGCAAACATAATTAACTTCTTTACAGTGGTTAGTACATAAAATTAAGAAGTGCTTAACCTGACAGTTGTGGGTTATTTTCATAGGTTGCTTATTCATAGAGTACAATAACCGAGAAATGTTTGTCCGTTTCCATAAATCTGCTTATGATTATCTCTTAGAAGATGAAAGTAATTATCCACCCAGACAAAATTAGAAAATGGAATAACACCAATAAACATAGTTTTAAAAGAGATTTCACCAAATATATCCTTAATTTGAAGTATCAACATGCTGAAAAAGATATTGTACTTCAGCAGAACTTGTGGAATTTTTTCACATGAAGTTGAAAATAGCCTGTGCCTTCTATCTAAAGAATTTCTTTCTTTCTGTACAGTTTGACTTAATCTGTATAAAATACAATGTAGCAAAATTAAGGTTTTTTTTCAAAGATGGGTTGATCACTGTTCATCTGAGGGTGAAAGATATAGGCATGAACCTCATTTCTCTTTTAAACACCAAAAAACATCTCACAGGACTTTGGGGATATTTACATGATGTGCCAAAAATTCTTGCCTGTAATAATTTAATCCCAGGATGTTTTAAGTAAACAGGCACACTAATGTGAACTATATAGGAAGTCAAGATCTGCTTGTTTATGAAATGTCATGAAAGTAGTAGTGGCAGTGGAAAGTTATGGGCAAACAGACCTGTAAGAGATAGAAGCTATATCAGGATAAAATCCTCACTGTTGCAGGTTGTCTTGGGAATCTGCTCTGCAGAATCATGGTCATTGCTGGCATGGCTGTCAAGGATTTGTATATTACTCCTCACCTGGCATTATGGGTCACAGAGCTGTGGTGCTACACTCTGGAAATTGAGGATGACCCCTCATGGGTGTCCTGTGTGATTCCTGGTACTGGAGTCTGCAACCTGTTGTGCAGATCTGTCTGCTGATCCATGCTGGTTTAATGCAAATCAGCTGTCACTCTAGGGGCTGTGGGAGTTGAAGAAGCCTAGTTTTTAAGTTCATGTTTGGATTAGCTACACAGAGTGCTCTATCTGTCATTCATCTGTGCTTTAAAACGTAAGGAATAACAACGCTTTTCAAAACAGAGAAACAAATGGAGCGTTATCTCTGTGTTCAGTATGTGAGTCTCCTCTTTCCACGCCAGTTATGTAAATGACAGTGGTGAATGATAGCTGCTTGAGTTCCCCCAGATGGAAAGATTATGGTAGCTTATTTGGCCTTTTCCATGCAGCTCTCTCTATTTTAGGCAGCAGTAGATTGAGGAGATTGCAGCCAAGTTAATTTGCCTCATCTGTTAGTCAAAATAAACTGCTTTATCAATAGTCTGTTTCTTCTTGCTTACACTGTTAGAAAGATTATTCTGATTTTTGCCTTTGAAGAGACCACAGCCTCTTCAGAGGGGATTCCTGTTCTGAACTCCATGATACTGATTAATGTTAACACAATGGCTGAAATGGCTTTAGTAGGAGAGCAGTGTGCTTTTCTAGCAGAGTGTGCATACTCTTCTTATAACAGCTTCTGGAATATCTATCACTGAGAAGGATGGTCATGAGGAAGAGAGGGCTTCGTTTGCTGGGCTGTTAATCAGTTCCACTGCTAATGCTAAATTCCAAATCCAGAAAAGGGTGAATGATAAAATTGTTTGACAAGGCTTTTTTTTTTTTTTTTCATCTCAACAGCATTATTTCTAAGCCTTATTTGATATCTGGCAGAAACATTAAGGGAATGGTGAATGAGTTCCTGAATACCCATTGAGTAGTGCAAAACTTATGTGTAGCTACTATATTAATTTATTGGGCAACATATAGTGTAAACTATAAGATTTTCATTGCTTGCCTATGGGCAAGGGATATGAAAAATGCACCTTTCTTACTCTTGTGTCTTAGGAGAGTATTTGAAAAATTTAACAGGTAGTATTTTACAGTTAGGATGAACAGAAGTACTGAAATGGTCAATGCCCACTTGGAAAGCTATGAATTAATTCTCTTTTACTGATTTTTTTTTTTAGCAGTTCTAGTTTATCACCATAGGATGTAATAATTTTAAATTTTTTTTGCTTGCTTCTTTTTTTTGCCTGCTGCTTATGTGCAACCAGTCCCTGTCAATTTTTTGCTGTCTACTGCAGTTCTTGGTGCAGTACCCTGTACTGAATTTCCCCCAAAAGGGAGCATCAACCAGATAGAAAAGATGTAACATTCTCTGGGGATGGGAATGACTGCAAAAGGAGGTTGATATTTCCTAATTTCCCTGAGGGTGCACAGCATTCAGTCCCTGGACTTCATCTTTCTTGTCAGTTAGTGGGTCTACAGTTATACACCTCAGTTTCAAATCTCTATCATTTGCAAAAGTCCCGTTTCCCCAACATGGTTGTATACTGAAAAACTGAGCTTAGCTGCTGATCATAAAGCTTATTCCTTCTCTGGGGCAAAAGATATACCTAAGCTAGGGAGAAACTGTTTCTTACAAAATGTCTCACATGCCCCTGAAGTTTTCTTTGAAATTTAGTAAGACTTTCTGGTCCTCTGTAAAGGTAAGGATTTGACGTATAAATAATCCATTATCTAACATTCTCAAAGAAATTCTTTTCACAGGCATATATCAGCTATCTTAACTTCTTTTCCCTTGTGTATGATAGTTGCTGTCATTCCACTCAAAAAAAAGACTGAAAAATCAAAGATTTACAACTCCTTTCTACAGCTGAAAACCTTTTTCTATAGTTGTAATTAAAAAAAAAATATTTCTAAAGTTGATGTACTGCTGAGTTACAGTGATCATAAAATCAATTCTAAATGGAGATGGTTTTATTCAATGATACAAACCTTGGAAAAGATATTTTTATTCTCTTATTGCAGCTAAGGAGTTCAAGAATAGAGCTGTATGAAGGAAAGGTCTTTTCTTCTTTAGGGTCACATTCCAGATTTAGGTTTGTAAAGTTCAAGTTTCTTCACTATCTAAAGATATTCTGATGATCTGCCAAAATGTGTAGGTCAGGCTGATGCTACTAGTTCAGTTTCTGAGATGCGAATGCGACTTACTTATATAGCATCACAGTTGGTAACTCAGCCAGCCTGGCATACTTAAAGTTGTTTTCTTAGTCTGTGGGCAAACACAAGTGTTTTTTTTACTGAGATTGCTTATTAGGTAATACGTATGTCTTATGTGGTATTTTAATGAAAGTTCACAGAGCCTCTGCATCTATGGTGTTAGCATGTATAACAGAACACGAGGCAATCATCCTTCCAGGGCTTTACAGAGTCTGCAGCTGTGTTTGACTTTTAACATGTTGGGTAAATACCATTATTCTTACAGTAGCAAAAGTCACATTGACACTAAGTCAGTCCCAAGGGAGAACTGAGGGCTTTGGCTTGTCAGCAAATGGCAGAAGTGCAACATGTAAGTAGACACTGGCTACGGTATGAGTTAATTCTGTGACACACTGCAATGAATGTAAAGTATTTTGAGGGTGTGTTTTTTTTCTTCAAGGAATGCTTAAGTCATCTGGAAATTACTGGGTACAGTAGTTCAAAAGCTGGCACTCAAGAGGGCTGTCTGGGAGTAGGTGAAGAAGGGAAAGCCATTAAGGGTCAGGTTACTAATCCTCAGGAGAAATATTTATCTCTCTAGCATCTAGAAATCTAACAGTTGTTTTCAGAATTGGTTAAACTGTCTCCTGTTGGTGTTGGAAAGCTTCTTGGGATCAGTGTAAATGTCAAAGGTCTACTGGTGGCCTGGACATAATACACAATATCACTGTAGTTGTAATGTAATCAAAACTGTAGACGATATTATCAGTCTGAGCAGTTTCTGGATTAAGCTTTGGGGAGTTTCATGTGACAAAGGAGTACCATAGGAAAAATAGGATCTAATTAACTTTCTCAGTCTATGTCCAGCAGATAATATGGTTAATTTCTTGCACCTCTTCTGCCCTTTCTTAATGAGTGAATTTCTGGTCCAGCAAACAGAGAATGGGGGAAATTCTCTTTGAGACAGAATCTGTCTTGAAAAGACATATAAAATAGATGTAAACAGATATTAGACTTTATTTTAGCAATTAATAGACAACAGAGGCTTGGTTCCACCATCTATTTCATGGATTGATTTAGTCCTTGGACATGCTGGAGTGTCAGTGTCAGTGCTCCAGCTAATACATTTTCTCCTCTGACTGAAGGAAACTGGAGCATAAGTTTTTGTGCTCAGAAGTCAAGAGCCTTGGTGACAGACCTTGGTGCACCATGCTCTGCTGCATTCACTTTCTGCACTGTGGACTCACTCCTATTCTAGGTCGGTTGTGCCTGTGCCTTTGGTAAGGCTGGGTAACATTCTGTACTGTCCTGCCTAAGGCATCCTTTTGGGAATCTTCAGTCAAGCTTAGTCACATGAGCTTACAAACTCTGTCACACAGCCAGGTTCATTTTGTCAATACAGCCTTCTAGGTTGTAATCTCGTCTCTGTGTAGATCATATAGTGGCATAAAAGTGCTAACACACAGATCAGATAACAGGAGGGGTCATGAAGCCAGGTGGTAACTGGTGATAGCATCGCATCTGCTGTTTATGTCCTGAATAGTAAACTTGGAAACCATTAGCAGGTGTGATGCTCAAGTAATGCCCTCTGAACAGGAATCGGAAATCTCTCATGTTGGTGGACAGTGCCTTTGCTCAGGCTCCAGGAACATCAGATATCCAGAGTCTAGTAGGAAGGAATTCTCATAGGTGGGCAGTTAGACAAATAATTAAAATGCCAGATTTTCCTTTCTGGGTTTCCAAACCCCAGAAATTATTAAAGGCAGAAATTAATGGCCTAATTTTAAGGCCATTTAAATTTAAAGTCATCATTACCACTGAAAAAAAAGTAACCTCATAGGTGTGGATACACATCTCTATTCACCAATTTTCACCACCCAAACACAACTGAAGCCCTGCACTATGTGGATGGGGGAGTTAATGTGCTTTAGAACAGGCCAGATAGGATGGGCTTCCAGATGGATGAGTTCTCAAGTCATGTTCACATATGCATGGGCTTCTGCACTGCCATGAAGAGACTGGGAATAGTAATGAGCAACCAGTGAAAATAGAACATCCAGAAATACTTTTTTTTTCACTTTTCTGTCACTTTATGTCCTCATGCTGTAATAGCAGCCATATTACTTTCACTATTACGTGAACTTCTATGGGAATAGTGTTAGCCCGATGACATCTTTTGTAAATGCAGCCTAACTTTTTACTATAGCTAATTATACATGCCTTAATTTAGATATGGATGTTTCGAAAATACTTTAAATGGGTGTTATAACTAAATGTTGGTTGATTTAGTGTAGCTGTCAAAACAATGTTTCTTGTTGATGGATCCTGAAACAGCTTTCAGCATAGGTGCCAAACCTTTATAAGCAATTTGAAAACATAAGTTATTGTTGAGGACCAACAGTCATGTTTTCTTATGTTTCAAAAATGCTTAAAAAGTAATTAAAGGATCCCCACTTAAGACATTTATATAGAGGGACTAGTTTGTTAAATTATGCCAAAAAAAGAAAGTGACATTTATAAATGGCTAGAAGCAAATAAAATGTGTTTAAAGATTTTTGATTCCTACAAGGTGCCTTCCTTAAATGCTTAAAAAATTGCCTTAGTGTCCCTAAAAATGTGGACCGTTTATAAGAAGTACATTGGACTCAGTGAATGGGTTCTGGAGCATGTAATGGTGTTTCTGATATCAGGTATCCAAGATACTATACAGGATTTGCATGTTAGCTTGCAGATATGTGAATATGTTGTTTCTTTCAGAATGGACGGAAACTATATTCTCTCCATGCAAAATAGGCAGATTCTATTGTACTTTGGCTATATTTGCTTCTGAATACCTGAGTTACAAAGCAGACCCTCAAAAAAGGCCTTAATTTTTATAGGAAACATGATACCCCATAATAATCTGTGCTTTTCAGCACTGTTATATCCAGTCACAATCAAGAGCAGAAGATTTAGAATATACTTAAATTTGTCTTGCGGTGTCACCTTGCATAGTACTGTTGCATGTATTCAAATGATGTCTTGCAGCAAATTCGTGGAAAGCATAAAAGAGTGATTGCTGAGCATTAGTGATGCACTGCTATAAAATACACTAGTAATGTATCCTGAAACTTGTCTCACTTTGCAATAGTGTTGCAAGGAAGCACTGCTTGCTTAAGATGCTTCTTTTCCAATGACTTGTCTCATTGCAGCTGAGAAAACACTAACACAAAGCAAACAAGAGGTTGCTCACAAACCTTAGATATCAAATACTAGGCTGAAATTCAGTATGTCTTATTATTATTTGCCATTGATGTTATGGTAATGTCTACAGGTGTCAACTCTCATGAGCTTCTCAACTCACTGATCACTGTACAAGTGCACAAGTAGCAGGCAATCTGTTGTCCTCTGCTGGAAATGGCAAAGAACAGAAAAAAGTCTAGAGATGAGAAGCAAGATGATTTTCCAAAACTCAGAGGTCAACCAGAATAGATTGGAAGTGTCCTGACTCCAGCTGCAGTTGACCGGGACAAGAATTTAAGTAAAGACTTCATCTTAAGCATCATAAAGCCTCAAGGAATAGTTTAAAATATTTCCATTTACTCTGGGCTAAGCCATACTGTCATGTTTTGTCTTCAGTTACTTTGAGATGAACCTTTTCCTCTGGTCTGCATGACTTGGGGCAGGATGTTCATAAAAGAGTGAGGAGTTTCATGTTACAGTTAAATGGAGCATGTTTATGAGCCACTTAAACTTTTTTTTAATGTATTTGCCTCAGTGACTTTGTTATTTACTGGGTAAGATGTAAATGAAAGGTTGTTTACCCAAAGCAATGACATGAATGTACACAACCAAGAATAGCTTTTCATCTGTATATTTTCAACAAATAATCAGAATTGTTTCTTTTCATTTTTTCTCTCTTGGGCAAAGCGAAGCTGCAAATATGTTTTTGAATATATTTTCATCATGTTTTTAGAAGAAACCATCCATAATTTGTACATTTTAATGGCTATGCAGTATAATTCCGTATATGAGATACAGTGTTGAGATAAAGATGAATGGCATTATGCCAGAGCATGTTGTATTTATGATAATGGTAAGAAACTGACACTAAGCAATGGGAAATCTGAAAACTTAAAATGGTCCTTAAATGCTCATTATTTTACTTTCTGTTTGGCATTTCTAAAGAAATATTAGCAGGCTGTTTGGAGGCAGTACAGTGGTTTGCCTGCAGAGGATTTGGGCTTCATTTTGTTCCACAACATAAAAGAAGTAGATGGAAGATGTGTATACTTGGCCAGCTTGAGAGGATGCTTGAGGGAGTCAGTGGTTAGTCAAAGGAAAAAGAAGAGGCAAGCTGTCCTGTAAGCTGTTGCTAACTGATTATAATTCCCAGGAGCAGCTTCACAAGTATTGTGAGTTAGAAAAACCTTGCCAGGTATATTATAGACTTTGCCTGTGTCTGTATGCTTGATAGCACATGCTTGAAGCATAGCTTAGCATAACAATTCAAAATGATCAAAGAATAGATAAAAAGTTTATGATATGAGGAATGAGTGACTTTGTTTTATCAAATATTGTGAAAATTTCCCATTTCCCTCCCCTTGTCTGATTTCATTTGTGAAATTTTCACTGTGCTTGTTTTTTTTGCTATTTGGGTACTGCATTTGAATATTGCAAATGGTCTGTGGTGTACAGTCGCCTACAGAAAGGCAGCATATTTATTCTGAAAGTTATTGAGAGAAATATCCTGCCTGTTTTCTATTTTTTCTCTTTCCTCATTCAGTTTTTCCATCCCAAAGGAAATGAGTCAGAGTACTCTCAATTTCTCATTCTGTCTGTCTCTTTTCCTTGTTAGTGTTCTTGCACAAACTTCATATGGATTATCCCTCAACTCATCTCTAAGCATCTCTGTGACTAGGGGAAGGTCTCTCTTTTTCATATCTTTTCTGAATTTTTGTTACACATGCCATAAATATAAATTTCTGCATCTTGTTGTCAACTCCTGCTTGGACAAGACCCTCAAAAGAGGAGTTCACCTTGGGGGAGCTTCCATGCCTGAACTTTTCAAGAGCAGAAATTGATGCAGAAATGCAGAAAAGCGGTGTCTCTCTGTCTGTACTGCTTCATTCTGGAATAAGCATTTCACTCAGTGGCTTCAGTGGTGGGTTTGCTTGACTGTGAGCATCAAGGCTCCCCTATAGACTGCTTTTCAGTATCAAAAAGTTCGGAAAAGAGTAGGAAATGCACTTTCTGCATGGTGTTTTGTACGAGTTAAGCATGTGAACCTCTGATAGTAGCTGAAGGGCTGGATTTTTTGTCACAGTTCTTGAAAAAAAATAAAGTTCTTCTTGGGCCTAAAATGAAGACCATTTTGTCATTAAGTATTTGAACTAAACTCAAGTTTTTCTGCTGGTTTAATTTTATATTTCTGCATATTATCTTTTTCTAAGGAGATCTCCTTTACTCTGTGATTACAGAGTAGGTCCTAATCTGATGGAGGTTTGTGGATGCAACCTCAGGGTCATTACTGAACAGCAGAAAACAGAAAATGCTGACAGTACTTGAACTGTTGGTATTCCTTTTATTTTTGTTTCCTTCTCTTCGGTTGGAAGTTCTGTGTGTAACCCTGACCATCAAGTATAATATCCTAAGTGTGTTGCTCTTGACTTCTGTTAACGCATCATAAGTACAACTTCATGGGTTTTTTTGATTTCTTTCTTAAAAGATCATTTATCATTTGCCAGGGGGGGAAAAATACACCAATAAACCTTCTTAAAGTGAAGTTTTCTTTTTTTTTTTGGTGAATAAATACTTGCTGACAGTTCTTGTCTTCTGAAGATTTGCTGCAAATGTTAAAAGCCTCTAGGACAATATAAGTTATAGCCCTTTACAAATATAGTTTCCAGGGCAACTAAAGAGCCTGCTGTTTCATAAACACTGTGCTCTCAAGCAGAAGCATTTGTCTATCTGCTGGAAGATTATTTCACACTTAAGCATGTTAATTTTAAAATCATATGTCCCCTGTGAAAAAATACCACTATCATCCTCACTCAGGTCTGGAGAATTTGAAAGTAAGGCATGGAATACACTGTACAACTGCACTTTTAAGTGAGGTCTGGGCTGTAAATTTGACTGTTGTGATACAAGAAAGCTGGCAGATTTCCTTGTGTGCTGCAGAAGTATCCTTCCTTTAACACCCAGCCAGAGCCAGGGTGCTTTGCTACTTTTGTCTCTTGGAAGATCACTGCTAAATCTCTGATCAGGGTTTTATTGCCATTCAGTTTTGGAAAGGGAAAATTTTTTGGTTAACAGAACATATTTGGGCTTTAGCTATGGAAAAATGCATACTTTGCTACTGACTTCTACGCATATACTTTCCATGTCAAAAAAATGATTGTGTTCATGAGCTCGTTTCCGAAACTCCATATGTACTTATATACCACTTGACTAACATCCTTCTTGAACAATTTATTCATTTGCAATGACCACCAGCATTTTCAACATTTAGGCCCTGAATCAAATTCTTCGTTGTTTTTCTAACTTTTGTGATATACTGCTCCATGTGATCACAGAATTACAAACTTGGCTTTTGCATGTCCTAATTAAATATTAATACAGCACCAACAGACAGTGGGTAAACTCTACCCTTCTTATATGGTGTAATCAATGTAGTATATAGACAGTTAATTAATTGACTTGACTGGATTTCAGTGGTTTGTTGATAGATTAAAAGTCAAGACCAGAACAAAGATGAAACAAAATATCTGAGTGCCTCTCTAGTTGTGCTGTGGGTAATGTATTTTCAGTATTTGCAGTGTGATTTCTCTTGGTGAGATTTAGAGAAAATGGTAAATACTATGGTAAAATTATTTTGTTTTCTTGTGCGACTAAAGAGGTGTTTTAGGCACAGTAATTTTGGGAAATGAAGCAGATCTTTTCCGCAGCTATATTTGCATAACTCTTCCTGATTTCTGTACCAAACACGTTCATGCATATCCGAGTACTATACAAAACAGTGACCTAGATTAGAAGCTTATTTTAATTATGTATACTCATTAGCACGTTTTAAAGAGTTACTCTACCTTTTTACTAATTTTAAGTGAGATGAGAACTTGTGCTTATTTATTAAGATATCAATCTCCAATGAAGTTAGTTCACATAGGTTTAGAGGCTCCATTATTTTCTATTTTTAATCTCTGTCTATCCATTTCTTGCTTTCTCTTGTTCTTTTTTCTTTCTTGTTTTTCTCTTTCTTTCTCCTCACTTTCTCTTATTTTGATTCCCTCTTTCTCTTTTTCCATATTTATCTCCCCCCCTCTTGCACCCCCAGTGATAAGAGAAAGAGAAACACACTAGTTATTGTCTTAATTTATTTTCTTCCCTCAGTACAAATGTTGTTTTCACTCTGTTCATGCAAACTGCTCAGATGATAATTAACACAAGACTCGTACACTGGAAAATATGTAGAGAACTGTACAGAGCTAGAGCCTGTGACTTCTGTGTCTGACTTAACTATGGATTTTGACTAGACAAACCTAAGAAAAAGTAAAGTACAGGTTTGAAGACTTGCTCGTCTGGCTGCTTGTAGTATTTCATGGATTAAAGCATTTTAATTTCTGAGCCTTGAAACAAATTCTTTTTTTTTTTTTTCTCACAGAGAAGCAGTGCCCTGCTCAGGTCTCATCACCAAACTGGTCACTAAGTGTAAAGACATTTAGGCATTAATTTGTAAAAATATCTTTTACTCACTGCTATGAAGGATAAATATCCTTTTAGAAATAATGTAGGCTATGGTGGTGACTATATCATATACTGAATACTACATTCTCCATGTATTCAGTGAGACTTGAACTGTGAAGCACAGGTCAGAGCCCCTAGGTGATTTTAGAGACAATTAGGCACCCAAAGATGTGTGTTTGCACCCAAGTCAACCCATGGTTGACTGCTTTCAGCTGCCTCATGCAACTTCTCCACAACCAGGTCTTTACTAGTAAACACCTTGAAAACCTTGGAAGCTGATGGAAGTTTTGGTTCACTTGGAAGCAAATGCTAAGAATAAGCAGGAAATCACTTTTTTTATCAGTAAGGCTTAGTTTGATGAATGTCAACTCAGGAATCACTTGCTGTTTGTCAGACTCAACATCAGGAGGGACACATACAAGCTCTGAAGTACAAATGAATGAAGATGGAAATGGTTCAGTGCATCCCTATTACACTGGCCGCTTGATCGACACAGCTAAGGTGGTTAAACTCTGAGAAATTACTTCAATTGCCTTTCCACTGCAGAGGGAGGTTCAACTCTCTCTGTTCCATGACAAAAAAATGTTGGGCTTCCTGCTTGTACCTGAGGTGGATACCCATGGATGACTTGTGCTGCAGAAGCTGTGTTACTATAACAGCTGGAAGCTGTGTCAGGAGTACCTTTCAGAACTGTGTACCAGAAATGTGGTAGCTGTTGAATTCAATTGGGCCAAAACATCCAAAAGATACCTCGTCATGCAACTCACCATGATCTTGGTAGAATTAAGCCTTAAACTCCAGGCATCAATTCTTGAAACTGGATAGAGAGGTGCAGAAATAACTTTATGAGCCTGGGCTCTTGTTTTGCATAGGAAGGTTGTGGCAGCCTCGTGGGACAGAGTTCTTGCTGCAGGGTCATTTGAGTGACACTGCAGTCCCCATGGGCATCTCCGTGAACACCACAGGCTGGTGATTCCCTAAATGTGCATGTGAACACTGGCTGTGCACTGCATAACTAGTGAGTTTGTGATTGGCCTTTGTTAATTATTAGATTGTAGTAAGATGTGTTCCAAATATCCAGACAGGAATCACTGGTACCAAACAGACGATCGGGAGTGCATGCTAAAATGCTACCAATGTCATTGTGCATCTATTTGCTCAGACAGTGGCAGTAAAAACATAGCTGATAGGTCCTTTGTTAATTATGAGAGCCTATTGAGACAGGAGAGAGGTTTATTTATGCATTCCATAATTAAGAATTTAACTTTATTGCCTGATCCAGAGTACACTTTCCACCATAGCTTCACTGACTTTAGCTTATATAAACTGAAAATCTATCCCCTGATTTTTTTTTTTGCTTTGTTATTATCCTGTGTTTGATTATAACTATCAAATATCCCCAAAATACATTTGCTATCATTGAATTAGTACACTGAAAATGTTTTCAAAGAGGCATTTTAAGACTTTTCTTCTGGCCATATGCTCAGTAACAGGAATAATATAGTTTGTTATGATGAGATCATATACAGGGAGGAAAGAAAGACTTCATCAGACAGAATCACACAGATAAGTGTGATCTGTGTCACCAGGAGGGATTGTGGGCTATCATGTGGCTGCAACTGCACAGCTTAGGTTTTTGTTCTTAATCACACTGATGAACACAAGCAATACAGCATCAGGGCCAGGGATTTCCAGAGCATTAGCAATGAACTGAAGACGGAGCATATGAGAAGCACATCTTAAGTTTTCATGCTAGGAAGTGTGACACTTCTGTGGGAACTGGAGGTCTGGATGAATTAAGATGCTTTCCCTTTAGAAAAAATTTTTAAAAAATTATTCTTAGAATTTTCTTTGGCTCCACTTAAAAGCAGCATTGTATACTCCTGAAAGGGGAAAGTACCTTAAACTGTCATATAGGAAAGACAACATGGACTGTAGATTATCTTAAAATAGTGGCTGTTCCTTAGTTGTTTCCCACTCAACTGTATATAGCACCACCCCTCATATTAGTAACCCCTGTGCAAATGAATGCCATCCAAAGAAATAAAAGGCTAAGGAAGGGTCAGACAGACTTCTATCAGACAGGCAAATCAACGTCCACAAAAACCTTCCACTTTCCTTTCTTCAGTATGTCTTTAGCACTTTTGCCCAGAAAATGATATCCTCTTCCCGGATATCCCTGCTCAGTCCCAGATAAATATCTTATTCTTGTGCTGGGTAGTAATTAGTAGATATTAAGGCACTGAATTGGGATAACAAATTGTCACAGTAAACATATTATTAATGCATCCATGTTGTCTTAAGGTGCATGTGCACACATTTTAAAAGGCACTGATTTCAGGGAAGTAAGAAACTGTTTCTGCTGTTTAAAAGCTTCCTGTGTCTTCTGGAAATAATTCTTTCTTAGTTTTATCAGTCACTGTGACACTGCATCCCTCATCTTCCTGTGAAGGTATGCTTTTAGTATGAATGTTTCAGCAGAGCACTACTAGTCCTGTTGGAGGGTTTGCTCTGTGTGTGTATATCTGGCACTGATCTGTTCCAGGAAAAGAGCTTCTCCTTGAGGCTCGAGGAATGGTCACAGCTGCCTGTCATAAGTACAGAGATTTATACAGCAGAAAGTGAGGCCAAATAGAGTGCAAAAGGATTGTAGGAGAAAGAAAGAAAGCTGATCTCAAACTGAGAGTGGTGTAAGGGAAGCATCAAAAAAACAGGCTGAATTAGAGAACTGCAGTGCTCTGCTGTTTTTCTGCTTGGGATGACGTGAACCTCACCTCCAGGTGTTTGCTCTATGTGTAACAGCTGAGGGAGATCTTTATTCATGTCTTAGAGAAGGGGAGGCTGTGATTTCTGTCTGTGTTAGTGTAGCTACTCTCTGGATATGTGTTAGAATATCTAGAATTTTATATAACAGTTACCTTCATGACATGGTCAAGAATATAGTACATTTAATTATCAAAGTCTTATTTTATGGTCTATTATCACTTGTAATTTTGGGCTTGCTTCACATGTGCTGGAGCATATTAAGTGTTGTTCTCAATAGAACTTTTTCCTAGACATTTTACCAGTGTCCATACTGTTGATAGCAGGTTTTGTAAATTGCTTCCCACTCCCTTATTTTTTTTTCTCTGTACCTGTTTTCGCTACATCGCAGTGGGGTAATCTGTCAGTGAAATTAATTCAGGTCCTTGAAATTATGTCAGACTGTGGGAAACCATATACTGTAATCTACCAGAGGGACAAAAATTAGATGAAGTTCTGCATTTAGTAAGAAATTACTGTTTTAGCGATAATCTTGCCCATAATTATCATACAGTTATCATGTGGTGGCCATGCAGCACAGTAATTGAACTGTCATTCCTCTTGCAGACTGGCCACACGGGTGCTGGCATTAGCAGGGTGAGCAGGGCAGGGCATGACTATTCTGGGCTGCATCAAAAGAAGCACAGCCAGCAGGTTGAGGGAGGTGATTCTGCCCCTTTACTCTGCCCTTATGAGACCCCACCAGGAGTCCCCAGAACAGGAAGGAACGCCATCCTGGCTAAAACCAGGGCAACTTGTTGGTGCAAGTCCAAAGGAGGGCCACCAAGACGATTAGAGCGATGGAGCACTTCTCCTATGAGGAAAAGCTGAGAAAATTGGGATTGTTCAGTGTGGAGATGAGAAGGCTTCATAGTGACGTAACTGCTGACTTCCAGTACTTGAAGGGAGCCTATGAGAAACATGGAGAGAGACCTTTTACAAGGACATGTAGTGATAGAACAAAGGGGAATGTATTTAAACTGAGAGAGAGTAGGTTTAGATTAGATGTTAGGAAAAATTCTTTACTGAGAGGGTGATGAGGCACTGGAACAGGTTGCCCAGGGAAGTTGTGAATGCCCCATCCCTGGAAGTGTTCAAGGCCAGGTTGGATGGAGCTCTGAAAAACCTGGTCTAGTGAAAGGTGTCACTGCCTTCTGAGGTTTGGTGTCACTGCCGCATGAGGTTTGGAACTAGATGATCTTTATGGTCCCTTCCAACCCAAGCCATTCTATGAGTCTATGAGTCTGTGATCAAACCTGTGGTGCTATGTTGCTTGCCATAGTCATTACTGCCCTTGAGATGTGAGGTCAGTGGTGGGGCAGATACTGTCTGCTCCCTGTGGTGGCTCAGCTTCAAGGACTACCCAACCAACTGATATGCTGTGAACTTAAGTTTTTGCACTGTGAATTGTATTTTGTTCTAATTCACAAGTTCTTGGAAAGGCCAACACCAAGTGCAACAAACTCGGAGAGTCCACTGTAGACAATCCTGCAATGCTGCTCTCTTCAGACTGACTAGTCATCCTCTGGTTTCTGATGTTAGAAACAAGGGTAGAACTTGTGTCACCGTTTGAGTGGATAGTTGCTGTATAAAAATTCGTCCTTATTTAATGATAAGTACATCATAAATCACTTGGCAATGGGTATATCTTTGAATAAATGTTTAGAGCAGAATTGCATAAAAATTGTAGTTTCACATTTCTTCTGTTTCTAGTTTGTCAAACACTGCCCTTATTTCACCTATTTTTAATTAATAAAGAAACATGCTGATGAAGATGTTAAATCCCTTTTTTAAGCATTTAGATAATTTCTGATAATTAATACCTGCATTTAGGAGGTGGGAGATTTGCATGTGCGTTTCCAGAAAGTCGAGAGTAATCTGCAGGAGTAAGAGAGCCATGATGTACAATCACAGAGTTACATGTGCTCATATTGCTGTGTGGGTTGACTAAGCACTTAATTAGAACACCAAATAAAGCATGTCAAGGTGTATTTTGTATGAACGCATTAGCATCTCTTACTTGCTTTTAAATCTGTGAAACATTGGCTACAAGAAGTGAGAGTGGGCAATATGGAAGGGCAGCATGAAAATCTGGGTTGAATTGTATTTAGAAGTAGTGGAGGGCTATTGCATTGATGTTTTATACTTTATGTGGTTTGATTTTAGCATAATATTTGGTATGTCATGCTAAATTGTAATTAGGAACACATATGTGTAGATATGTATATGCATATATAAAACATTTAACATATACAGATCACAGAATCACACACGTGTATATATATATATACACACATACCACTTTGCAATGGATGATTTTAGAAATAAGTTTAAACTCCTTTAAGTAGGTTAAGATATTCCAGTTATCTGATCAGTGAAATGCAGTCACTGACCTACATTTGTGAGGAAATAATTTTTCTGAAAATGCTGTTCTGACTTTAAAAGGATCATTAATGGAACATATCTGGCAGTCTAATTTGCATTTTAGATAACTCAGAATTATTAATTAACATGTTATACCCAGGAAAACTTCTAATTTCTGCAGAGAAGTATCTAAGCCTTCAGAGCTTGAAAGGAAATCACCAAAACCAACTGTGTAACAAGGGATAACTGTATGGGATGAAAGGCATTTGCTCTCCTATGGATTTCCTACTGTGCTGTTTCAAATGTCTCAACAGGGTTAAAGGGCTGGCCTCATTTCTTTCTCCCTGATCTCTTTTTGGTGTTGGTCTTAGTACTTTGCCATGTAGTGTCTCACAGTGGTGTTTCGTGATTCTACCATGTATTTGTATATATACATAAAATATTGCCACAGTGAAACCATTAGGTTATCTATACAAAACTCTGTCAAACCACACTTGTTCTTTCAGAGGTTGCCCTCTCTGTGCAGTGATATGTGTGTAGCTACCAGGTGTGCACCATCCACTACTCACACCACTGTATCAATCAAGGTGCCTCTCCCATATCCTGTTGCTCTGTGAATGGCTTCCTTGTTAGGTGATAGGAACAGAAGAGACCTTACATTTTTCTGTAGATTGTTCTTCCAGCTAAATTGATGTGCAGAGCACGGCATGCCGCTATTCCCAGGGATTGCCGCGAGAATGCTCTGCCTGGCTCTGTCTCATTCAGTCTGTCCCACCAGTGGTTTGGTTCAGTTCATTTTTGAGCAGGGGCTGTGCAGCAGTGGAAACCAAATGGGATGACCTATCATTCGAGCTGCTAGATCCATTTGGTCAGTTTTGTCGTCAGTGTTGTGATGCCTGCATTCTTCTTGGAAGCCAGGGCATAGAAACTGTCTCATCCCACCTCAGGAGTCAAATCACAGAATCATAGAATTTTAGGGGTTGGAATGGACCTTACAGATCATCTAGTCAGAACCACTCCTGCCATGGGCAGGGACACCTCCTCACTAGACCAGATTGCTCAAGGTCCCATCCAACCTGGCTTTGAATACCGCCAGGGTTGGGGCAGCCACTGCTTCCCTGGACAGCCTGTTCCAATGTCTCACCACCCTTACAGTAAAAACCTTTTTTCTAATATCTAACCTAAACTTCCCCTCCTTCAATTTGAACCTGTTACCCCTTATCCTATCATATCAAATGATATCATTCATACATATCATACATATCAAATATCATGTATTCAATAAAGGCAAAAATACAAAGTTATTGTGTGCATACCTGGTCATGTTTCGTCTTAGGCCCCATCAACTATTTTTAACCCTACATGACAAAATAATAGCTTGTGCAATAGCTTTAATGCCACAGCTGGTGGGCCTGACATTAGCTTTGTTCCAAGCCAGGCTCTGTTTCACAACACATGGGAGTTCCTCACCAGGTTTGCCAGAGTGCCATTGCAGGGTAAAATTTTCCAGAGCAAATTGCTGTTTGACAAAGAAAGCTAGAGCTGGGGGAAAAAGTGAGGGTTTTTTGTGTTTTAGGTTTTTTTTTAATAGAAGTCAGGCAGCAGTTGAATTAAATATTGCTGAATTGGAACTTTGTGACATATCTTTGCAAGAGACATTTGATTTTTGTACTTCTCTCCTGGGGTGCTTATTTAAATAGAAAAATGTCATCAAAATACTGCATGATACTCATAACCTTCAGCAACTGCTGAAAACATTGAGTTTGAGCTTTGATTTTTTATGAAGATTTACCCCATCTGGGAACTGTAGGTTTGACTGTTTCACTTCTTAACTTTCTGTATGAACTCTGTGGTGACTGGGCATCTGTTCACTAGGTACTGCAGTTAGTCAGTCTTCAGTTCAGTTCTGTCAGTCCTAGAAAGGGATGGCTGACTTGCTTTGTTTACTAGCTGGCTCATACCAATACTGTTTCATCTATATTGGATGGTTGATTTATGGTTCTTCGATTTTAGTTACCTGATGGGTTTTTCAAATGACGAGCAGCTGACTAACAGTATTGCTCTTGCTCATGTGTCTTTAGGTGTTAAAAGTAGGCAGGGTGTCTATTGCTTGTCTCTTTATGCTTAGGACAGGAACATTTCTTTGTTTGCAATTCTCTGTTACTAGTTGCTTCATGACTGCATTCTCTGTAGCTTTCAAATACTTGTGTCTGTAATTTATGCACTTTAAATATATTTTCACTGAACTTGACAACATCATCATGAATACTATAGTATAGCCTACCTTTATTAGAAAGGCACTTTGTGTGCATATAGTTTATGTTAATAGTATGTAGTATTTAGAGTTTTTGTGAGAAAGTAAAATATTGCCTCATCAATTTATTTCTACTTTGGGCCAAACTGTATTCTCCTTTGAAATCCAGTAATGAAATTCCCTCTGCTTTCAGCTGGGGATTAAAAAAAACCCCAGAAAACAAAAAGCATCAACAGATTGAAAACCTGTTTCTTCTCTGAGTTTCCTTCCCAGAAGCATCTACCTATTTTTAAGGAAATCATAAATTTTTCTCCCTTGTACTCTTAGTTCTGTACAATTTTCTAAAGCTTTCTGCTGTAGCCTTCAGACTGCACCTGATACAAATTGTTCTTTCTCCTTGTCAGCTGTTTTCCATTCTGTAGGTTTTGCATATTTAAGATCTTTCAGGGGAGGCTTTAGAGCCTTTAAGAGCATGGATCCAGTGCAATGTATCGAAAACTTTCTCAGTCCATAGACAACATAGTAGCAGGAGACAGTTACTGTACTTAGTCCATAGTTGGTCTGTGTTTAGAGGCTGGATGTATTTACCCACAATGCCTCTTTCTACAAGACAGCTGTGCAGTTGGGAGACCAGATGCTTAAGAAATCACTGTCAGATTCAGAATATAGGTTTATTATTGATCCAAGACAGCCTGGACTATTCTCCTGAAGTGGATATTCTTGACAGAGCTGAGGCTTAGCAGGGACTATTGGTTCCACCTTACTGTTTTGTACCTATATTGTTAAATAAGCTTGATGTTTGAAGTCATTTTCTAGGTTCTTCTGCCACTGTAACTAATTTAAATGCACTAAGGATCTTCCAAGTCAGAACCTTCATAATTGCCACCAGTCTCCCTGTGGAAATAACCAGGGCCAACATTTTATGACTTAATAGCAATACCTGTGGCATCTTGCTTTATTAATTTTGTTTAGCTGGAACTTGTTTCCATGCAGAGTGATTCTCATGTTGCTTACCGTTGAAAAGCATGTGATCTCTCAAGGGGAGCAATTTTGAAAAATGAGATTATTTGTACATAGTGGGATTTTTTTTGGCCAGGTGAGTTCCCAGAGCTAGTTAAACTTCTGACTGTTGACACAGAATAGGAACAAGAGCCAGCAGAAAGGAAAGCAGCATCAGGACAGTCTCTGCTTCAACTGGCTCAGGCTGCCTTGGTGCTCCACACTACCCACTCCCCATCTAATGCCTATGTAGCAGCACTAAGGAGGATATAGCACAGAGCTTAAAGAATCTGTTCACTGAAACCAGAAGCAATATGACCACAACAGCACAGCATTGCACCTGGAAGGATACACTCTCAGAGAGACTGCACTTCTGTGGATAAAGAGTTTTCAGAGCTCAGCTGGTGTTGTGTTTGCACCTGGCTGTGCTCTGGAGACATAGAAACACTGGGCAACCTTAGGACATGTGTCTCTGAAGGATGTTGGTGACTGGCTCTCTATTTGAAGTGTGCAAAGAAGTCTAAATCCCTAAATAAACAGACTCATTTGTTTTTTGCTAAAAAACTTGTATTGCTAGATCAAATTGCTGATCCTACTTCTATCAGTAGTCCTGTCATGATTATCCAAAATACTATGCCATGTTGTGCATTCACTACTTACTAAAAAACCCTAAAATCAGATAACTGGTAACTCCCTACCAGTAACTCAAATGATGTCAGTCATAAGGTCTAACAAACTGAGTTGTTGCCACATAATGTTATATTACTGGAGGAAGCAACAACTAGGTTTTGTTAACTGTGCAGTTATACAGATGATGAGTTAGATATGTTGGCCCGTTCAAAAGCATTGTGAGACTTTACAAACTGTATGGGAATTACTTTGCCTAGTGAATTGCTAAAAAGCTGCTACTTGAGGTGAAACACAGTAGCTGCTTAACTGCTGGCAGATTCCTTTAATCAACCAAACCTATAGGGTAGCTTAGGCAGGCAAAAATGTAATTACTTGGTGTATTTTCCTGAACTCATTATGCAGTGCCTTACAGTGGAAAAATGTCTCACTCAATGTCCATATCAGCACAGGTCTGTAAGAGTAGAATTGTATATAATCTGAACACAATTTCAAACATATATTAACATGAATAAAGTTATTTAGAGTTCTTTTAAAAACTTGAATCTCAGTCCTTGCCTCAGTTCTTGTGTTTAGTTAATTCTATCAAAATAGACTTGTTAGTTTCTCAATGTGAAAATTTGTCTCTTTTAAAGAAATGTGTTTTTTTGTCAACATGCCAAACCAAGGCTGTACAACAAATACAACATTATACAAGACATTAAAGAAATGTGTTTTTTTGTCAACATTCCAAAGCAAGGCTGTATAACAAATGCAACATTATACAAGATGTAATTTAAAATAACTTTCAGAATATTAGAGATATGTAGATAGGCTGGCAATAGTACAATAAAAACTAAATCATTAGATCACAGTGTGGAAGCCTAAGCTATTAAAGCAGAAAGCATTCTAACTTTCTGACTTTCTTGTAGAGACAAGTGAACCCAATTGTGGGAAGTGACTACTGATAGAATTTAGTTCATGGATTATAGATTATGCATTTGGGGGTTTAGAGGCAAAGTAATTGCACTGGGGCAATTGTTATGTCTCAATGTGAAAAGTACGGTTATACCTCTAAAGTTGACTGAACTTTGTATGGACATCATGAATTTTGTTTCTGACTAGTGCTTTAGCTGGCATTTGGACTTAATGAAAAATACTTCTAGAAGTTGCTGGAGATGCCTAAAAGTGAACAGAAGTAGTGTTCCTGTGATTTGTGCTAGTATTAGTTCTGATTAATTTTTAAATAAAAATACTTACTGAGACAGATTTCATGTGCACAGACATACATTGCCTCTAAAGTATTGCACTGCCTTTTCTCTGACTATGCTTTTCTATAGATTTTGTTCTTTTTCATAGTTGTTATCACTTTGCCCAATATAAACCCAGTAGTTCATTAATACCACACCAGAGTTTTGCAGGAATGGCTAATATTCCATTCCTATGGCCTTGGTCCTGGCAATCTGATCCCTGCCATTTGGGGATTTGGTTTAGAATCTGTTTTACAGATAAGGCCTTGGTCCTGGCAATCTGATCCCTGTCATCTGAGGATTAGGTTTAGAATCTGTTTTACAGATATTTCAATCAAAGTGAGATTCCCTGATATGTTCCTTGTAAATAAAAATAGTTCCTCCTTCTGAAATGAAACATTACTGTAGATTTTCTCTTTTGTTTGTTTTGTGGTTTGTTGAGTTGGCTTTTTTTACCCAGAAAGGGTATCTCTAAGTATTTTGTGCTTACTTTTACATTGATGACTGCTTTTTGAACCACCAAGTTTTGTGCTTTACATTGATGACTGCTTTTTGAACCAGCTGTTAGGTCATAATGTTCAGGAGTGCTTCTCCTTCTGCTAGTTCCCCATTTAGTTGCCTCAGGAAGCAGTCATTTATGGAGTATTAAAGTTTGCCTTGGTTTTGTGGTATAGTGTAACAATTAACTGAGTCTGCATGGGGATGACAAGAGCCTCTCTTTAGTTTATATTCTTTACATTGATGACTGCTTTTTGAACCAGCTGTTAGGTCATAATGTTCAGGAGTGCTTCTCCTTCTGCTAGTTCCCCATTTAGTTGCCTCAGGAAGCAGTCATTTATGGAGTATTAAAGTTTGCCTTGGTTTTGTGGTATAGTGTAACAATTAACTGAGTCTGCATGGGGATGACAAGAGCCTCTCTTTAGTTTATATTCTGTAGCAGCACCCTCTCTGAGAACTCCCAAGTGAATGAACCATACTCCCTTATTCAGTCCTCCTTAGGCTGTGATAATATTGCCTTATTATGCTTTGCCTAAATAAGTATAAAATTTTAATCCATGGAGGTTCTGTTACATTCCAATACTTCATCACCTGTTTGGCCCTCATGCTTACTTTAATGCATAGCACCACTTCTGTGGCCTTTCTTCCATTGTTTTTACCCTGTATATTTTGCACCTTGGAAATACAGTGTCCCACAGATTACTTTCTTTTTAGTATCCTTCTAATATGATATTTCTAATTCAGTTTTAATTCATCCCAGGTGCCCCTTTTGTATTGGCATAGAAGCACATACCCTTTTGGTCTGACGACCTACTTTTTACACTGTTTAGATGGGACTTGACTAGTTCAAGCTGTTCATCATTTCTTCCAGCAGCTGTCCTTACTTTAAGTAACCTTTTGTTACTTCACCTGCTAAGGATGTGTACTCTTGAACTGTGTGACCTTCCACCTTTTCCAAACTCTCCAGTTCTTAGTTTTGCTTTTGCTATTTTTTATTTCTATGAAGTTCATCCTTCTTGTAAAAACTCATCCTGTTCCAAAATTACTAATTCAACACCACCATTTTTTAAGGGTCTTCACTGAACTTATGCTATCACCTCAACTTTCAAGTATCCCATGATGCAATGCTTGATGTTCTTTTAAAAAGTACTTTGCATGACTTCATTGAGGAAATTAGGATCAGATCACTGGTACTTAGTTCTGAAGCAGGAGAACCATCACTAATGTATCTGTGTAAGTTAGGATTTCTCACAAAAGGGTTAGTGAACAGCTAAGGTAGATACTTTGTCAGACCATTGTGGGTGTTCACCCAAGAAAATCTTTGTAGGATTTGACAAAGAAGATTTTTTTATCATTATTTTTAGC
>NW_008655931.1:0-10660 GCF_000695815.1 Acanthisitta chloris | reverse complement strand
AGAAGAGGAGACTGAGGGGAGACATCAACACTGTATACAACTTCTTCCTGGAAGGAAGCGGAGAGTCAGGCACTGACCTCTTCTTTCTGGCAACCAGTGACAAGACCCGAGGGAATGATCTGAAGTTGCATCAGGGGTGGTTTAGGATCGATATTAGAAAACTGTTCTCCACTCCGAGGCTGGTTGCACACTGGAACAAGCTCCCCGAGGAAGTTGTCACAACACCAACCTTGAGAGAGTTCAAGAGGTGTTTGAACAATGCTTTCAGGCATGTGGTGTGATTATCAGGGATGTCCTGTTCAGGGTCAGGAGTTGAACTAGATGATCCTTCTGGGTCCCTTCCAATTCTGATTATTCTGTGATTATGTGAAATTGAACTTCCCCCATGCAAAACTGCAAGACCTCCTTCTGTTTCCTTTTTTCAGGAGCACAGTGGACTACCTTTGCATGTCACACTGCTTTTATGGATTCTTTTTCTGGTATTTCTGCATCTCAGTGCACAAGTGGGATCTCTTTTAGGAGGCTCAGAAGATTTATTCTTCTCTAAAAGCAACTCCATCAGCTCACTCATTCTCAGGGAATAGTCTTGCATCCTGCCTTTTTATGTGGAGGACGTGGTGCTATGACATGAGTCATGAAAACTGATGAACCTGGAGGGAGTACAAGTTAGTACTGCTTAATTGTTCAGGAGCTTTATAAGACTTTTAGCAAATAAATTAATTATAGATTTCAAGTGAGAATATTTTTGATGACCACAAAATTTGATTATAGTGAATAACTACATCTAAAAGTGTGAGACAGACAGCCACAGAATTTTATTACAATGGATAACTACATCTAAAAATATGATATATAATACCACACAGAAGTTATGGACAACCTCCAGCTGTATATACTTAAAAAAATAGGACCTAGGAGTTCAGGAAAGAGAGATTCTTTGTTTTGAGGAAGGACAGTCCAAAGTGAATGATGAAAGGAATCACCACTTTTTAAAAAAAGGACATCTTTGTAAAGCTAACAGGCATTTTTGGGCAGCACAGGAGCACTGAACACCTGTAAAAATCTGTATTTGCTGAATGAATGTGTTTGTTTGCTTTCTGAATGCTACTGATCTGTTTTTACACTTACTTTTAATTGTAATAACTAATATGGCCATTCTGCCTCATTTAAAACAGATCAGAACATGAATTGCCAGTTGTTTGGATGACAGGGACTTATTAAGGAACCTTTAAAACCCGTGTATTGTGTTGACTGAATGAATTCCAAGGAATTATTTCTGAGGGATGGATGTTTTACTTTGTGACTGCTTAAAGCTGAGGATACCTGCACAGTTCAGATTTTCTTCAGCTGCTTCCTCAGGCTACTTCTCAGGGCATAACTCTTCAAAGCCCTCACCAGAAGTTACATGAGTGATGGCATGTTGGGATTACTTTGGTAACCTCCAGGAAATGTATGTCTGAGAGCAATGCTTGAGGCCATCACAGGAAACATTGTCTCAGGATGCCCACTGAAGGAGTGGCAATAACTCCACTTGGAAGAGATCACATTTCTCGTGCTCCAGGGTCTAACAGCTCTTGCATGGGTGTCAGACATGGGTTAGGTGTGCAACAACTTCAGTATTTGGAAACCAGGACTGAACAAAACACCTTTCACTTGACATGTACAGAGCAAGTAGTAGCAACCCACAGACAGGGACCACACTGTTGTCTCCAGACAGGCCAGGTAGGAGGGCTCTCGACTGCTTCATATTAGTAATCAAAATGAACCCCATTAAGGTGGGGTTAAAAAGGGCAGGGGCCTTCTACTTCCCACTCTATGGGAAACGAGATATGTTTTTCTTTCACTCCCAAGAATATGACCACAAGCTATATAGGAATCTGCTTATAAAGAAAGCTCAGAGGCCTCATGGGCCACTTTGAACAGAGGGAGAAGTACCTTAATCTCCCACAATAATACTAGGGCTGTCATTGGCTTACTTAAAGATCACTTTGGCCAATGGCATGAGACCAGAACTGCATGAGCTCGTAAAGGTCAACTACTCAATTGGCTTGAAAAAGGATTTAAGTGCTAAGAACTATCACTAAGCATACTGAAGGCTTTGTGCTGGCACAAAATGCATCTCTCCAAGGCAATGGACTGCAGGATGCCAGTACATACACTGGCAATACCATATAGCAATTGAAAAAAAGTGCATGTCTTGCCTCTGCTGCAGAAGTGTAGGTGAGAGAGTATCAGGAGGGAGTGGTGAGAGCACTAGATATAAAGAAAATTTGCTTGCAAATTCAAGGTGGCAGAGCAATCCTGCTCTTTAGCACAGCTTTTCCAGCATGATTGCAAGGACTCTCTGTGACAGGTTACAACTGTAAAGGCCAGGCACTGCCTTATATTCCCCACAGAGCTCTTTCTGGAATTTTGGGCAGTAATTGCAGCAGGGAGGGATAGGGATACATGGCATTCATCCTGAAAGGCACCACAGCTGCCAGCTGAACTTGCTTACCTCTGCCTCTTCTAGAGCTGTTAGAGTACAAACAAAGCACCACAGTACAGCCCTGCCAACATGGTACTGCCTAGATCATCATGGCCCTAACCAAGCTCCCCTGAGCTCTCAGGTCTTTGCAGAGCTGCTTTGATGGCCTTGTTCAGTATGAGACCTTTCCACCCCATCACTTTGGCTGAAAGACAGAGATTGACAGGGAGCTCCATCCAGAACTCTCCTCTACTGCTACTAAACTCTATCTTCAAGTTTGAAATGTCTTAAAGGTATTGCAGAAAAGGACTAATGCTGATGATTAACCTTTCAAGCATCACACTGTTACACTGAGTAACAAAACTCAGTGCTAACATTGAGAAGAAAGAAGTAAACTAAGCAGCCAGCTGTAACTTAATGTCTCATAGATACTCCTCAACAATTTACCCTGTAAGAGAAACAGCCTGACTAAAATCTACCAGTTTTCTACTGAGCAGTCAATTTCAGGCACTGAGTCTGTGCATGCACTATCAGAGCAGGATCATTAAGGAAGATAATTTACAAAGGATGAGGTGATAACATAGAAAAAACCCTACATTCCTATAAATTTTGTGGTTCTCCATGTATTATATGGAATATCAGTCTAATTTAAGGCAAACTGAGTGTTCTTGGCTAGGAAAGGGAGCGCACACAGGGAGAATAATACTGTTTGGGAGCAGGATGAACAAAGCTTCCAACCTTCAGGTACCCAGAAGCAGAGTAGATGCCAGGTTTTGCTGTTCTTTTCCTTTAGTCTAAAGAAGAGAAATGTGCATATGTAGAGATGGCATTCTTACATTACACAGCAGCATTAAATTTGCATGCACTTAACAGATATGCAGATAATAAAGCTAGATGGGATCACTTTTTTTGGCCTCTTCTCCTACATAATAGGACTCTCTTGAATTAATGTCTCTTAGAACCAGAAGAAGCTTTTAGTAAATCTGCTAATCTCCATTTCTGTTTTCCACTGGTTGAAAATTTCCTGCTGCTCTGAGGAAGTTCCATTTAGAGCCACTATTGAAAGTGTACTTTCCATTTGGACCCGATGTTCCCTCACTTTAGCTTTTAGCCAGTGAATTATATTTTCTCCTTGCCTGCTTTGTTGAAAAGCCTCTATTCTGAAGTTCCTCTTTCCCATACCGATACTTCTAGATTATGAGCATGTCATTCCTTTTAGCTTTCACTTTCAGCTCAAGGAGTCTTCTATTATAAGCTATACTGTGCAATTCCCTGAATATTTTCATCTCTCAGAAACAATTTAAATTTGTTTCTACATATTTATTAAATTGATACATCAAGGAATCCTTTAATATTGTAGAAATGAATAGTTTATGTAGAAAGAGATATCAAAACCAACATACATAATACACCTATTAGTCAAAGCCCCACTATTTCTGCAGTCTCAAATTGTCAGTTCTCTGTGCCACCTATTATGAGCTCGAGATAAGTAGTTATACACCACAGTCCCAAGGTTCTTTTACAGAATCCCAAACAAAAATCCTTTAAGTAATATCTACAGATTTTCCCCTTAGATGACTTTACACTTGCTCACACAGAAACATGGCCTATTTGGAATTTAAAAAGACAATCCAAGTACTTTTTGCTTACCCTCCCATACACTTTTTCTTCTGGGAACTGGGTTAGTGACAGTATTTCACACTGCTGATGATATTCTAAGATAATATTAGGCCAAAGAGAAAATTATTTTACAGAAAACTCTATCAGTACTGTTGCCTTTAACAACCAACTAAATAAAAATCAACAAAAAAAGTATCAAAATCGCTTGAAAGGTGCAAATTACATATCTATGGTTCACCGGACTTAATTATGTATGCAATTAATTAATAAGTGTATCCCATATAAGTAATTCCATTATTTTGACTAGATCGATGTCATATTGTCAAACCATTAATTATCTAGGTCATCCCATATACTCTTTTAAGTTATTGATATATTAGCTTTCCTCCACTTCCCAGAGTGTGAGGAGTCCTTCTCTTTGTGAAGGAAGGAACAGCAGAAACAATAGGTGATGAACTTACCACAGCTCCCATTCCCCATCCCCCTGTGAGGAGGGAGAGAAATTATAATTATAAGTTAATCCTGGGAATAAGGGAGGGGTGGGGGGAAGGTGTTTTAACATATGGGTTTATTTCTCATTATATTATTCTGTTTTGATTGGTAACAAATTAATTTTCCCAAGTCCAGTTTGTTTTGCCTGTGATAGTAATAGACAAGTGATCTCTCCCTGTCTTTGTCTTGACTCATGAGTCTTTCCTTGTATTTTTTGCCCTGCTGAGCTAAGAAAGAGAGGGACAGATCAGATTTGGTGAGCACCTGATATCTCTGTGGGGTCAACCTACCAATAACCTTGTTGAAAATAGTAATGCAAAAAACCAAACCAAACAAACAAGCAAAAAAGACCACCCCAAAACCCCCAGCTTGGAGCTAGGATAAAGGGAACAACAACTAGGAATAAAAGACTGCTTAAAATCATGGTCTTGCATGTGCACACACAGGCATGAATCAGAAAGAGTTAGAAAACAACAGGTAATATTTAATTGCACAAACCAGCTACTTAGGCATGGTGAAAATGATCACTACCTTTATAAGCTAATGTAATACAAAAGGCTTTTCCAGTGCTGCTAACACTTTATTGTGTAGTGAAATATGCTATAGACATCATAAACTGCCTATTCTCTCCTCCTGTTTTCAGTTTGTTAAGAGATATAGGGGTGGAAAAGAGATTTTCCAGAGTCTGAAATAATCTCATGCATGTTAAATGGGAAACCTATACTAATATTTATACTACTGCTGTTTCTCAAGTAGAATGCAAAAGAGATGCTTAACTGAAGAGTTATCAGAAGACTATATGGAAAGGTTTGAGAATGGGACTTTGAGAGAAGAAATAAATTTTATGCATCCTAAATTAAAATTAAAGTATTTTGTGACATTGTGCTGGTGTCTAAATACAGTTGTCCATGTACAACTTCCTTTACACTTTTAATTGGAAAAAGACAATTTTTGACAGCAAGAGATTTAGTAAAGAATGCTAGCCTTGATACAGCTAGGTTTTGTGATCTGTTTTGTGTTATCTTCCTGAAACAAGGCCTGAGACTCTGGCAATTTGAGCCTTTATAAGAGTATGAACCTCTTGTGGAGAAAGGATGCTTTACTAATTAGACGACAGGATCACTTCCTCTTCCAAAAGCTGCCAGCGTTTGTTCAATAGGATAATATTATCTTACCTCTTGAGGAACCTGAATGAAAACTCAGTCAGGGTGGGTTTGGTTTTTTTAATTTTATTTTATTTGCTACTTGGTTTCCTCAAAATACTGTGCTTACAAAATACTGAAAATAAAAGAAGTGTGAGGACTCTGAAGAACCTGAAATTTAGGAAAGAGTACATTTTAGAAGCAGCTGCAGATTAGTTGTCTGTGAACAACAGGCAAAATAATTATGAAGCAGAGGCAACACCTGGATAAAAACTGGCTATGTGCCAATGAAAATTTTTGCCAGTAAATGCAGCTACAATCATTAAAAATTAAATAAAATATTTAGCTAATGTTTGTATCATCTCACAGGATATCATAATATATCTAAGTATGTTAAATATCTTCAATTTTTATTGTGTGAGAAGTTTAAATTTATATCATGAAACTAGTTCGATCAAGAGGACTACATGCAATTTAGGAGTTACTAAACATAAGTAAAGGCTGAGAAATGCATCTATGAGTGTTCCAGTTCATGCTCATCAATATTTAAAATATGACCTTAATTTATTATAATTTTTAAATAAAATGTAGTTCTTTCCAATTGAGAAGTCTGTGGCAAGGTATATTGTCAAATCCTTTTCTGTTGTGAAACTTGTTTTACCCTATTTTGACTATCCATCTCAATGGGTTTCAGTCTGCATGCTTTGAATGCATTTTGCTTTTTCCTAAGCAGCTTTAAAGCCTCATTGAAGTAGTACAGTATGGGTACTTCACACTGCTTCAGCTTGGCTAGACTATGTTTCTCATGATATATCCTAGTAAGTTTATCCACCGAGGAATACTCCCACCTAAAGCAATTTTCCCTGGTAGTTGAAAAGTCAAATTTATAAAGTATAAGACCACTGTGTTGCTTTTCCTGTAAGCCATGATGCTGGCTTAGGTGCATGCAAAATATATCTGGGTCCATTAGGAATACTTTCATTGCTGAACTGACCTTTCTTGAAAATGTTTGTTCCCTGGAAAGTTTTGCAACAGATCCGAATATCAACTGTCTCACAGAGATAAAGCCTCAGTTTCAATTCTACTAGGTAGAATTTCCTTGACTCAAGATGAAACTAAAGCTATTAAGTTTGTTGTATTTGATCACTAAGGAGTCTTTCTTTGGGATAACAGCCACAGTTTCAGTTTCACCACTGTGTACAACCAAGGTTTTGAAGCTTCTTTTGTTCACAGTGTAGGGGTGCTGGAACACAGCTTTAATTAAGATATCTGTCTGAAGCAGTAACTATTGCACCTATTGAAAACAATTATTTATTTCTCCATTTTGAAATACCAGCTTCTTTTGCTAGTGTAGCTATGCCAGCCAGAATGGCTAGAATAGAAGAAAACAGACAATAAAGTTGAATGTCATTTCTGTGCTGAAATTGCAGGCTTTTGTACTATGTATTTTGCATGTTGAGGCTTCTTATCTATAAAAATCCAGCTTAAATGGAGAGAAGTTAAAAGCAATGGTGTAAATACTCATGGTGGTCTGTGTCATATACAATAAGCCTTGCACTGATCTGTTGTTCTTTGCGGAGGCTGGTGATAATCAGAGACATCTGTATGTTCAGACCTGGAAAAAAGAAGAAATCTGTGTTTTTACCCCATTCAATACCAGCAAACCGACCCTTGTCTCTGTGGAGGGAAAAAAAGCATCAGTAGCCTTTGGTATTACAGCAGTTCACTGAAGGACATTGTCTTCAAAAGCTCCTTATTTGCGAGAACAGATTCACATTACAAGCTCCAACTGGCACCATTTGGCCCAAAGTTAAAAGGAAAATCCAGAGAATATACATAGACTGAGTGCATTTTAAATGAAACTACAATTCAGGAGAGTTATGTCTGATTATATTGGTAAATGCTGTTGGTCTTGCAGTGGCCTTGGGGAGCATGTGTGTATGTACGTGCGTGTGAGAGTGGTGTTTTTAGACAAAGATGGCAAATGTGAGTCCACAGTCTTCTAAGGATCTTTAACTATTTTAAGGATAGATGACTTCACAGATAAGATATTCAAACCTGTAAAATGTTTTTCTATTGCTGCATTATATTGGCTATCTTCTTTTTTTTTAGAGACAGAGAATTTGACTGTTTCAGGGTCTAAAATGCCTAAGTGCTTCTAGAAATATGCCCATTTAACAGAAATGATTTATTGATTTCAATACTGTAAAGGATATGGTAAAGTGCTACACAAAAATATGTTTCTGCTGTTTGGGGTGTTTTTTCTCATGAAAATCTACTAAACTGGGTAACATTCCAAGATACTTTTCAAAAGGTAGCAAAAATGCATTCATACACTTAAAGTCCATCTTTTGAATGTACATAATCATGCACACAGTGTAAATACATGCTTAAATAATACTCCTGAGTGAGAGCAAAGTTTATCTGTGACCAGAATATCATCTAAGTCCAGGCAATACAGCAGACACCCTGTGTGTATCTCCACAGTTAGAAACTATGACTCAGGGTTTTCTGAGTTACAACTCTTCCTTTTAACAAGTCCTTAGACATTTAATAATTTGCCCAGATCCTTTTTGATCCTACGTAAAGTCTGAGCATATAAGCATCCTGAGGAGCTGTGTAAAACAGCATCTATTATTTTTTTAAACTTACTTATTTCCTTTCATGCCTCCTACCCCTTCTACTGGAAAAGAGGGGAAATAATAATGCCTTATTCTTTTTCATCTACTCATAATTCTTGTAGACTTCTATTCTATTTGTTCTCACCCTTCTCCAGGCTGAAGTGTCCAAATGTATTTAGCTATTCCTTCTACAAATATTATTCTTTAACTTTGATTATCCCTGATACCTCTCTCTGCACTTTCCTCAGTTCTTGTTCTCACATCTCAAAAATAATATAACTGAAATGAAAACATTCAAAACATTCAAAATGTAGTTGTATGTTGAATTTATGCATAATATTGTTTTCCCTCTGTAGTACTTTTTGAATAACTTCTAGCACTCAATTTGCTTCTTTCACTGTGATGTTTTGCTTTCATAAAACTACATTATAATATCACCATCTCTATTCTGTGCCTACTGCTCAGCTTGGATGCAGACTGTATTCTTTGTATGAAATGATGCTTTGGAGGCAGAAATTCAGAGCCAGGCTTGTTTCGGTGTACACTTAGGCTGCAAAAGATTTTTGCGAACACCAGCAATTCTTAAAGAGAACATAGTTTGAACTTTTCTGCTTGAAAAACTCTGTACATCAAATGATTGAGCTTTGTTTTTCTACAGAAAGTTTGAGTCAATATTGTAAATACCCCACAGGAGTCTGATAATATTATTTTTGAGAGGTAAATATTAAGGGGATTTTTCCTTCCCCTTGTAACAGCACAATCTATGATTAAAGTTTGAAAACTCCTACTTATGGTTTTGGAGTCGTTTCACCAAAAGTTTCAGGATTATAATGAGGATAAATTTCAAGTTCTGATGTTGAAACCTTATTTAATTTTTAAAGGTTGTAGAGTTTCTGTATTTTTTGTTCTTGAGCCTTCTACTCTGCTACATGCTAATGGGAAAAAATAATCTTATACAATAATGGATCAATAAAGTCAAGTAAAATTTTTAGTCATATGCTGTTCAGCCCCCTTCTTGTAAAAATAAAAAAAATTTAACTTCATTTGCCTAAATCCTGGAAAACTTATTGGAAATTCAAAAGCTCAATGTGAGTAGAAAGGAACAAACTGTGCTAAAATCAAATGCTTTTTCACAAAATAAAATATGAATCTTCAAAGAAAGTTTGCAAGAGAAAAGGTTTTATTATGGCCTTTTTCCCACTGTTAGAGAGACTGAAAAATTTTAAAATGTTTAATTAAAAGATATTTTATTTTATTAATAAAACACTGCTGCTGCATGTTGTAGGTTTATATGTATTTTAAGAATCCCAATAGTCACTTGCTACAGAAATATTAACCTTGCTGCAATACCCAAGTTCCTTTGTCAGAGATTAGGACACCAGAATAGATGTTACACATGAAGAGGAAAAATGCTCTCTGAAACAAGTATCTTGCAGATCAGGTAAAAGATAAAGATAACATATGGACATAGAAGAGGTGGGAGAGCACAAGAAAACAGGACAGGTAATGTTGATAAACCTAACTGCCCTTGCAGTAGCATCCTGCTGCCAAATGTTGCATAAACACCATGGAGAATAAAAAACCAGATTTAGAGGTAGATCATAGTGCAACTTCATGGAAGTTATAAGAGAAATCCTCTCAAGCAGAATGGAATATAAAAATTATAAATAGACCTTTAAATTTAACAAGAAGTTGACATATGATGGGTCAGACCTGGAGCTTGGGTTGGATAAGACTATTGTCAGGGTAGAGGACTAAAAATGTTTTTACAAATTAAAAATACAGAGAAAACAGCTACAAAAAAGACACATCTCTGTCAAAGAATCTGACAAAATATATGAATGGGAACAATGGTTTTTGAGAAAAGAGTTTTGGAAACCTTCTACCAACGGATGAAGATCACAGCTAGAAATATAAAAGCACCAGTGAAATAAATGTGAATTAACTTTCATTCTTTCATTCATTTCATTCATAAACAAGGAATAAGGTTTTTCAATATCCCTGATTCATGGTTTATGTGACTGAAGCAGTTCAACGGTAAGGTGACTCGTGCTTAATACGGGAGGCTGTTAAATAAAATGACAGTTTTGTTTCTTGTGAGAATGTGTCATCTGGCAACACACTGACTGTCATTTCTACCATACCTCTAAAATTGCTTGCCAGTTTCAGGCAAAGTTGAAAGAATTCTCAGTGATAAGTTCCTACAAGTTTTATGAAAGATGAACAAAAAGGCAGACGAGTCTCAAACAAGTCTCCCAGAAACACTTAGACAAAACAGATCCAGTGTACATATTAGAATCATAGAATCAGCCTGGTTG
>NW_008655930.1:46758-68742 GCF_000695815.1 Acanthisitta chloris | reverse complement strand
CAACCTCTGAATTCTATGATTCTGTGACTACTATAATCACACACACTGTTATAAATCCTAAAAGCATGGCTTTGAGTACCTTCTACTTTCAGGCCAGAGCACAAAGGGTCAGTGCAGAAACAACATCCCAAGATTAAATAAATCACCACATTTGCCAGCACATGAGGCCTGTGACTGCTGACTGGTTTTGTCATCAATCCACGCCCTATCTTTTGAGCCAGCCACCCACTGCTTCTGTCACTTTCTGAATCTAAGCACAGCATGCAAGTGTTTTAATTCAGACTTGGACTTCTCTACTGGAAAACCAAAACATTCTGGTTTCACATTTGAAAATCTGCATCCTCCAAGTTTGTAACAGCTTTTGGTCAACATTATGATTGATGAATGGTTTCAGCACAAGAGTCTCTTTTGGTGTCTCCAGGATAGCTCATTACAGTGTTTGTCTAAATAGTGTGGGGTTTTTTCTTGTCTACTTTCAGTACACTGCTTTGTATCTTATTTCTCTTGTTTCCATTCATTCTCTTCTATCCAGATGGGTCAAACATATTTGCAGAGTCTTTTGGGAACCTCTTTAGCTGTTTCCCAAGTGTGTTCATAAAGGAAAAGGTGACTTGGAAACAGAATCCTTCTGTTCCCTGCTCACAGAAATTCAGCTTTCAGGAGAAAAAGAGTTAGAGGGCTGTAATGAAAGGGTATGTAAAATGCAGTAATGAAGGCAAAAAATCATACCTTTTCCTTCCTTGGTACATTATTTTCTTAGGTTTGTGTAGGGTACCTAGAGGCCTTTAAGATCTTCATTGCGGATTTTCTGCTCCCAGTGGATTAGCAAAGGGATGTGACTGTGCTCTGTGTAATAGATAATGGTAGTTTTAGAGCACAGCACGAGATTTTCTCACATCTTTCTTTGTCTTTTGAGGAGATAACTGCAGCTCCTTCACTGGGGCTTGATATGAGAATCAGCTCTGTTCTGCTGTGGTTTCTGACAAACTGAAAACCCTGAGACACCGATCAGGCACAGCCATCAGGTTGTGCAATGCTGCATTGCTGACAGTCAGCTGGTTTAATGCAGGTGCAGCATGGCAGAGCTGTGGCCAAAGCACTGACAGACATACCTGTGCCATCAGTAGTACTGCCAACAAAACTTGGAAGAAGATGTTCAACAATATATAGTCTGTGGTGGGTACAGCTCATGCTTTGCCAGTGCCTGTATCCTTCACCAGTGGCTGTCAGATCCAGTGGTCATGCTGGACATCACCCATTTGGGCTACATGAGCAAACACATAATTACCACGTGGCTAATGAGAGGTTAAAACCAACAAGCATGCAAGAATTCTGAATGGAAAAATGAAAGAAGCCAGTGTGGTGCTTTTCCTGCAAGCCAGCAGAGTGTTTAGGATCTCCTACCCATTTGGCTGCAGCCAGAGGTCTATTTATTTGCCTTCAAACAAAAGCAGAACAGAGGAAAGAGACAAAGGAGTCATGTGAAAATCTTCACAGGAAGAAGCCAAGAAAGAGGTCCTGTTTGGAGGGAGGATGTCTAAAGGAAAGCTTGGGTTTCTCAACAAGAAAACTGCCTCTTTGCTATATCCTACTATTTTCAGGTAGAGGGTGTGTGGCACAGATTATCTGTGAACAAACTGGAGAAATGCTACTGATTTCTTCCTCTAAAAGAAGTAGAGAGGCCCAGTACTACAAGAGGCATGAGTAACAAGTTCTACAAGTACTAGGAGAGATCCCATTGTTGGTGCAAGGCTAGATATTAAAAGACATGTTTAAGAAACAGAAATGGAATACTGATGGTTAAAGCCTGACTTCAAAATCATGTCTTAGAAAATAATTCTTAGAAGCTTTTAAAACGTTTTAATTTGAATATGATTTCCTGCCCTTTGGCAGGATCTATCATAAGTCCACTGAATAGGATGCCATGGATCTTCACCAATATGTCATTATGTTTGACAGCTCTACCCATACATTTGCCTTTATGCTTTTCACCTGAAAAAATCATGTTTTAAGCTCACGTGTCGTTAATGTTGTCATTACTTGAAAATGAAAGGCAAGGGCACAATGAGCTATGCCAAATGCCAAAGGTCTCAAAGAGCAGAGTGGGCTGCACCAGCTTTTTTTTTCTAAAGGCACCTGAAATCACTAGGAATAAACAGAAACTCGTTTTCAGAGTGGGCAGAAGGCACAATTCATCCTCCCAGCAGCCACCTTTCCACTTGGCTAAGGAGAACACGTTTAAATGGTGTGCTCTGCCCACAGTCTGAGATGAACTCACAGACAGCAGCTGAAATCCAGGTGCTGCAGAGCTGCAAAAAGCACAAGAGAGACCTCACACTAACACTGTCTGCTGGGAGGTGGATGCATCAGCTCAGGCTCAGCACAACACTGATGTTTTCCATGCACAGTTCATTTCCACAGACTGAGCAGAGCTGGCATCCTGCTTTTAGAAAAAAAAACCCCAGTTAAAATCCCCACAGTCACAATTAGTCTTGCTTTCTCTTATTCCTTCTCTCTCATGGAACAAGTGGGGCATCCCTTCTTTCAGAATGACTCAAAATAAGCAGAAAAAGTCCTTTTCCTCCTTACTTTGCAAAGCTCCTCAAGCATGTCCTTCTTCCAGTTCATGGGTACATGACTCTCCTGAAAAGGCACAGCTGCAAGTTTGTCCATCAAAGTTAAATCACATCCAGACTTCCCAGAAGCCACTGCTCTTTTCATTCAGGGGTGTACTGGTTCCTCCAAAGACAGTGCAGCATCTAACTCTCCACTGGATAGAAGTACCAGTTGTGAAACCCTCACATCTTACATGAATTCAGACCCACTGCCACTGTCACCTCCTGCTTGGCTTTAGGCACAGTACTATGACCATGACAGTACCAAGACCCATACTGAGAACAGAAAAATACAGAACACAGTAGGTTATCTTCATTTTCCTTTGGAGGTCTGTCCTGCCTTCTCCATTAATTATATATAAAACTGCTGAATTAAAGGCACTCAATCCCCCTGCTGGGACTGGATGACTACTTCCCAAAAAAATAAACCATTATATGCTCCTTAAAAGCACATACTCTGAAAATGGACTTACACTGCTACTACCAATT
Source organism: Acanthisitta chloris (assembly GCF_000695815.1). Taxonomy (NCBI): domain Eukaryota; kingdom Metazoa; phylum Chordata; class Aves; order Passeriformes; family Acanthisittidae; genus Acanthisitta; species Acanthisitta chloris. The sequence continues at coordinate 65,638 of NW_008655930.1, read as the reverse complement.
TAGCCTGACTGGGAGAAGAGAGTGAGATTAAGGAGTGAGAGGAAAAGTGGCTCCATTAGAACCATCCAGGCAATTGGCAGTGGTTACCCCGTGGCTGTGAACTGGATATGAATTAGTAACAACATTTAAGATAGTGAATAATAGAAGAGTTACATGTCAGGTTCTACCACAGCTTGAAATGCTTTTATTTTGGACATGCCACTTGTGCTGAGGTTTAATTAAATGAAAAAAAAAGAAAAAAGACTTGTAAACCCAAAAGATCTAAATACAGAAGCAACAGAGAGAAATCACAAAGGCCAGAAGCACAATGTCCTATATCCTCTGCATTATTTGTCAACACAGCAGCCACAGGGCTCAAGATCACAGTGCTTAATGTATTAATTTTTTCCTGGCCAGGCCCTGAAAGCATCTGCATACACTGTTTCAGGACTTAAAGGGCTTATGTAATGCTTTGCTAGACTTACACAGATGAATACACTTTTTTCCCCTTACCCAGATCCCTCTTTTTATAGGCATTGCATCTTTGAAAACGTATCTACAAAATTAACACAACAGCAAAACTGCAAGTGGCCTCAGAAAACATAAATGTCAGAAAAGATACAGAGTATTTTATTAGATATATTGCATTCATAAATTATAGCTTAGCAATACTGAAACTCCCACCAACATTATACATTATTAAGCGCAATATTTTCTGTTTAATTCTGCATTTTTAACTATCTATTGCCATGCTCTGTGTAAATGATACTGCATTGAAAAATAAACCTTTTTATTTAGAGTCTCTTTTGCAATTTTCCTGGCAGAAGCACTAACTCATTTCCTTGCATCCTTGGAAAATGTTCTGTGTGTAAATGTTGGTATAATCTGGCTTTATGTTTCTAAGCCAAGCAGCAAATGAAGTGAGTTGTTCATTGGACTCTTTATAATGGATTTTGTTTGTTGCAGAGTAAGACACATTGATCAAAAATCTTTCATTGAAAATAGCTACTGCAGCCAGTGCAGCATGGATGAGCTTAGGATTCAAGCTGGAAAAGGTACAAAGACAAATGACTAGGACGTTCAGGAGTAGTGGGAGTCTCTTTTAGGAGAAAAAATTAAAATAGCTTTAGCTTTATGCTTAGCCAAAGCCAAGACTTAGAAGGCACATATGTTCTCTCTTAAAAAGAAAAAAGAGGAAAAAGAGAAGAAAAATAAAACTGAACAACTACATTTCTAACTACCAGGGACTATTTTTGTCTGGAGATACCATTCCCATGGCAGTAATTAGAGCAAAACTCTTACAGTGAGTTTAATCAGGTCATTAAAATGGCCACGTAATATGATTACAGACAGAGCAACTTCCCCCTAGAGCAGGAAAGTGTGATCTTCTGACACTGAGTTGCTATGATCAGTCCTAACTTCATCATTCTTTGGCTTAGCACTTCAGCATTCAACACATGCTGAAGCTTCAGTGATTCCTTTGAACATTTAGAATCTCTCTTGGCTACTAGGGCAGTCAGTCAGGGAGTATTTGGAGCTTCAGGCCAATGCATGAGATAGCTGCTGCATCCTTTTTTTTTTCTAGAAGCAGTGTATTGCCAGAGTGCTGGGAAGTAACATGAGCATTGTTACTGACACGTGAACTGCTTAAATATGAAATGCTTTGTTAGGATGAAAATATAGACCAGACATACTAATTTGTTTGGCATTTTCCCAAAACATTTGTATTTTTATTTCCTCCTTTACTTCTATTTTGGATAAAACACAAGAAATATAGCTAGATGGATAGATAAATTTGGTTTTACTGTGCAATTTCCCATCAGTTTGAAGAAGAGAGCAAAATGGATGGTACTGCAGCAAGAACATTAAGACACATACAATGGAGTAAAATGGAGAATGAGATACTCTAGTGAACCTTATGATTGATGCATGTAATCTTTTCATTTAATGTTAGCATCAAAATCAAATTCTCTCTAAGTACTTCATCAAAGTAGCTTTAACATGCACACAGATACAACTACATAATTAATTTGCACTGTTTGCTACAGGACCACTAAGTGCCCATCTAGGTGTCCTTGGTCATCCTTTTCTCCTCCAGTAACTGAATCTTTCCTGCCTGGGAGCTCTGCTGGGATGGCCTCCCAGTGGGGCCAAACATGCTGCTTGCTGTTTGAGAGCCTCATAGAACCACACAATCACCATGGGTTGTAGGGTTGTTGTTTGGGATTTTTTTTCCTACCATACTCCAGACCTAGAGCACAGGACAAAGAACTAAGATCGTGTGTACTCTAAACTTAGATGTGACATGACAGGCACTGGAATATTGCCCAGGGAGGTGGTGGAGTCACCATCCCTGGAGGTGTTTAAGAGGCATCTGGATCTGGCACTGGAGGATCTGGTTTAGGGTTTAGTGGTTCCAGCAGTGACAGGTTAATGGTTGGACTCGATGATCTTAGAGCTCTCCTCTAGTGCTTAATTAATATCAAAGGAAAACACTTTCCTTGCACTTGCCATTTTAAGGTTTCCTTCTTTATGAATACTCTACTGGTCTCTCTGCCTGGTTCTGTAACAATGGTACAAAAAACCTGCATCTTAGAAAGAAATAATTTGGATCCAAAGTTTTCAAGTTTGCAGTGCCACAAGGAGATATATAACTGACCATTTATATTTCGCTGTTTCTAACAGAGGTTTCTTTCAACTTGGAACAGAGGAGCAATAATTCTTTAACTTGCTATTAAACCAGTAGATTGCAAATATCCAAGAAAGTATTACATTTTTACAAAGAATGGCACTTTTAAGAAATATGTGTGCACTAACTTGGAATACAGGTACTGGGCTCAATTTCAGGAATGAAAAAAAGGCACTTGTGTACTGAAACCTCAGCAAAAATCACCCTAACCAGACCATATTTTAAACAATGCCAGGTAGAAGATCACGGGGGAAAGAAAGCATGAAAACATTTTAAACTAAAATACTTCAGGTGGATATTAATTACATCTAATAGTAAATAACTTAGTGGGAAAAGAAGCCTTAATTCCTCCTCTTAATGTTGAAAACTAACACTGCTTTCAGTTAGAGGCAGTGCTAATATAAATGCAAGGACAATTTCCTTCATAACCCACATGAACATTGTTTAAATGGTGTTAAGTCAGCATCTCACAAACTGTCTTGAGCCAATAACAGGACCTCAAGGCTGTGGCAGACAGTGCTATAATGGAGAATAAAGTACACTGCTGTGCACTGCTGCAAACCTCCAGCATGAACCAACAGTGTACCCTGAGCAACAAAAACTATCATAACCTTCTTCTTTTGACAGCAATGCAATAAACCAACAGACCTGTGTGAGGAACATAGCAATGTGGATGGGAACACCTACTGTTCATCCTTATCTGTTCTGATGATGCTCAGAGCTCCCGTTTGGATTAATGTGGACTCTAAGGAAAGTTTACAACTTTAAATGGTCAAGCACCCCTTGGAATTTCACAGAATGACTTTATAAAGCATACAAAATCAACTCCAACAAAAAGAAAGGAACAGGGAAACATTCCCTGGAACTTTGTTACTGAAATTCAAAAATCCCTCAGCAGAGAAGAAAAACAAAACAGGCCACAGGACTCACCATACAGCACAGATTTAACCCTGTCCACTCTCATCTTTCTGTCCACAACCTTCTGTCAGGAGAATTACTTTCTCTCAAATATCACTAGTTTTCTATATTTGGTGCAAAAATTCATCATACTGGAAAAAAACATGCAGGTGACGATCATGTGTGGAAGATTAATAGAGATGACAGGCTGCCATCCTCGGGGGAAAGGAAACTGCTGTTGCACAGTCTGCCTTTTGTTGAAAGCTAATGGGAAAATTTTCTGCTTGTATGTGGAGAAAGAAAACATAGGTACTCCTTAAAAGCACACACTGCCTAAGAAAATACCATGTAGCACATAAAAGCTTACACATTTCATCTTAAAACACAGCAAAATCAACTTGAGCACTGCTCTAGGTGACACTGCCTCCAGGAGGGGAGTTGGGACTGTTTATCCTGGAGAAGAGGAGGCTCAGGGGAGACCTTCTCACCCTCTGCAACTCCCTGACAGGAGGTTGGAGTCAGGTGGGGGTTGGTCTCTTCTCCCAGGCAACCAGCAGCAGGACAAGAGGGCACAGACTCAAGCTCTGCCAGGGGAGGGTTAGGTTGGGTATTAGGAAGAGATTTTTTCCAGAGAGAGTGCTCAGGCATTGGAATGTGCTGCCCAGGGAGGTGGTGGATTCCCCATCCCTGGAGGTTTTCAAGCCCACAGGGAGCTGAGTGTGGCTCAGGGTCAGGGACAGACACCAGCACAGCCCTCAGAGCCCACCAGCTCCAGCTGAGGGTCTAGCAATGAAGGCACTGTCTCCTCTTAGGAGGCAGAAGGAGCAGTGTACACCTGCAGGGGATGGACAACTGCTCAAACAGACCTGTGTGTCATCTTTCCTCCTTTATTAAGCCACAGAGTCCTTTGGGGAGTAAAACAGGAAGGGATGGTTAGGAAAACATGAATCGGTGTGATGACCACAGTATTTATAGATCACTCCTACCCTTCACCCTCCATTCTTCTTCTCATCTGAATGCTATCAAATTGTGCTTTGAGGTCAGAGAAGGGAGTGCCACTCAGGCAAAGTCCCATGGACCTTGCAGAGCTGCTGTGTCCCACAGAGCTGGATATCTCAAAATCCTCCCCCTGGGATGGATGTGAAGGGAAGCAGCCCCAGTCCAACCCCTTACCATAGATCCCAGGGAATACATGTACCATGGAACTATGTTCCTTGGATGAAGGAACTCCAAGATGAGGACACAGGAAATTGTTAACACTTCATGGGATAACATGGTGAAGCTCACACTTGGCTGATGTTGGTGTGGATCTAGTCTAAGTTAATGCAATGCTGTACTGTCAAAACTGGACTGTGTACAAACACAGCAGGAAAAGTCTCCCTGTCACAGCATGCTGGGTGGGCTTACAGCCTCAGGGCTCTGTCACCTCAGGCCTCAATTCATGATGGCATTTTCCAGAGGATAAATGTCATTACATTTTTGTTGAACAGTTTTTCTTGCTTTTGAGCAGTGAATGGATCCATACTTGAAAGGTCTTGAAATTAATATCCCTGTTTCTCTTAAAGCCAAAACCCAGTTACCTTCTAAGCACTCAGCAAAGTCCAATATGTTAACTGCTGAGAAGGTCAGAGCAATTTAAATACTTACAGGATAAAAAAACCACTCTGCTTAAATGGCTAACCTTCCTTAAGTGATTTCTTAAATTGCCTGAAAGTTATCTGATCACTAGAAGCACAGGGAAATGGGAAACAGCATACCTAGGTGTTTGAGCAGGAATTAATGAAATCCCATATGCAGCAATTTTCAACACAAATACTCTGTTCCTGGGTTCACTGAGGGAAGGCTGGACAAAGGAAAATCCTCTTGTAGACACCACAGGCCTTAACACCTTTCAGTTTTCTAGGATCATTCTGAAAAAGGGAAAATAATACTAATCTTGTCTGAAGTAACTTTTTAAAAGGTCCTTATTGCTCATATTAAGCTGCATACACAAATCTGTTAACATGGCAGCAATGGCACAGATTTTGGTTTGAAAGGTCTCTCATTTCTGGGCATGAAGTAGAGCTGTGTAAATAATCTGCAGTGAGTATTTGAATTACTGAATTTTGACCTTTGCTTTTGTCTCCCAAAGTAGCTAGCAGCAGATTCTTTGATGTCAAAGCCTTTTCCATGGTATTAGCCAGCAGAGTTGAATTTCCCTAGTGTTTATTGACCACAATGTTATTTCACTTTCCTGAGTGGATAACCATTTTAGGCACAGGGAAGCAGCAAAACTGGACTACCAAGAGTATTTCTGGATGTAATCTTAAAATTTTCTAGCAAAACTTGATTGTTCAAATACTAAAGAAGCTCCTAGAAAAGGGTTGAATACAGAAGACACCACAAAGCAAAACACAGCCAAAATATCTTACACTGAAGAAAATTAACTCTATCCCAGCCCACAGCAGCCCAGTGAACCACGGGGGCAGGGACAGGATGAGCTTATCAGTCTCTGGTTGCAAAGACACAGCATGTCAGACCACTTCAAAAGAAATACTGGATACCACGGCATGAAAGTTTTCCTCAGACAGAAATACAACTTTGTTAGAAACTGCAGGGACAGGACAAGGGGCAATAGGTACAAACTGAAAGCAGAGAAATTTAGGCTAGATATTAGGAAAACATTTTTCCCTGTGAGAGTGGTGAGAGACTGTCCCAGGTTGCCCAGGGAGGCTGTGGCTGCCCCAACCCTGGCAGTGTTCACAGCCAGGTTGGATGAGCCTTGAGCAACCTGCTCTGGTGGGAGGTGTCCCTGCCCAGGGCAGGGGTTGGGACTAGATGACCTGTAAGGTCCATTCCAACCCCTAAAATTCTATGATTCTATGATATACCAACAGGCATTAAAAATCTTTCACCACCTCCTGTTCAGTGGGAATGACAAAAATCAGTAAGGTTCATTACTCAGATGAATCCTCAAGCTTACTGGAGAAGAATAATGGTTTTATCTGTATCACTCAGACTGGAAAGACAGTGTAATATCTGGTGCATGCTTGAGGAGAGGAATTGTTCAAAACTAAGGCAAGCAGAAAAATGTTTAATTCACAAGAATGGGTTATCAGCTACTTTCCCAGGCAAGTGTCATGAAGACTTTTGTGACTACAGCACTGAGGATATTCTTTGTTTGCTCTTTACAGTTATGCCACTTAGGCAAAAGTAAATGAATTTAGCATTCTGCAATAGCTTAGAAATTTCAAGTATGGACAGGAACCACTAAGTGCTTTCTGTCTACTGAGAAACTGACATTCAAAACATGGAAGAGCTCATCTCTGACAGGTTCAGGTCAGAACTTCTGACAGGGCTTCGATGTTTTATTTGTATATTCTGTTTTTGTTGAAAAGTGCCTTATACCTACTGAATTACATCACTTCAAGCCATCAAACTGCCTTATATCGACTGAATTACATCACTTCCAGCCATCATATCCCACCTCATCTTTCTAGGACTTCCAGACTGTCCCAGTGGGATTTTTATGGCACTGCAGACTGGTCAGGAGGTTGCAAGCAACTGTTGTTTTTCCCTACCTCACCAAGGAAGCTAGTGCTACTTGTACCTCTTTTCTGAAGCACCAAATTCTTAGAGGAAAATCTGACATATTAAGCAATTTTATACACATCTACTTCCCCAATGAAATGACAAACTCTGTGAACAATGCAGAGCCATGTCTTCATGTCTGGGTGCAACCCTGAGCCATGTGCTCTGGGCTGGCCCTGCTGGAGTAGGGAGGTTGGACCAGATGATCCATTGTGGTCCCTTCCAACCTGATTCTGTGATTCTGCTTTGGAAGGTGTTCCCTTTGGGCCAGGGAGAGGACAGACAGCAGAAGAATGATGCAACAGCTGCTGTCAATCCCCAGTGACTGCTGTGTCTGCTCTAACTGACATCACACTCACCAATGATGCTTTTTGCTAATCAAACACTGTGTGCATGTGAAAAAACATTAAGCTGTGCTTCCTAACACTGGCCATGTTATCCACAGTTCCCTCTTCATGGGGCTGGCTCTGGAAATCAAGACTGACAGCTTGTGAGAACTTGGCACTATGCCTGCTATTCTAAGCCCCAGGCTGCCAAAGCCCAGCGATTAGAGAGGAGCAAAGGGCTTTCAAGCACAACAAGAAAGGACACAACAAGTAAGACAACTGCTGTGCACACGATTGCAAAGCTGGTAGCCTGAAATGGATACTGCTGAATTGTTGGCAAAATGTCTAGAAGACTGAGATGTTCAGTCTAGCAGCAAAACTGGGGACTGGAAATACTGAGAAATTGCAGAACCAGATATTAAAGCAACTGTGTTTAAACATCTAGGCATGATGAAACTGGCATTTTTAGTAGATATCAGAGGTATAAGATGGATTTAGAAATTCTGAGTCAGAATAGTATGAGTCAGAAGTTGAGACAGGAGAAATTCAGATTAGAAATTAGGAAATATATTTTCCCTGTTAGGGTGTTGAGGCACTGGAATATTGCCCAGGGAGGTGGTGGAGTCACCATCCCTGGAAGTGTTTAAGAGGCATCTGAATCTGGTGCTGGGGGATATGGTTTAGAGTTTAGGGGTTACAGAAGAGTGGCAGGTAAATGGTAGGATGTGATGATCTTAGAGGTCTTCTGCAACCTCAAAACACTTGTATGTGAACCAGAGCTCACATAAAAATTCAACAGACAATTATATGCTGTTACACAAAACATTTTATACCATATTGTAATCTGCATATCCTCTAGGAAAACATCACTTTATATTTCAATGTTCTCTTTATATTATGTTGCACAAAATAATTGCTGGTGTCATTTTTACAAGAGGTACTTGACAAGTCTTTCCTATCCATGTCCAAACTAAATTGAAATGTGGTGTTTAAAGACTGATCAGCTAAACCAGCAGTGTGTCAGAAATATGTTCATGAGATGCCTAAATAGAATGTTCCAATTACTTTACAAATTATCACAGAACCACAGAACAGTCAGAGTTGGAAGGGACCCTTGAGGATCACCTAGCCCAACTCCTGGCCCTGCACAGACATCCCTGACAGTCACACCCTGTGCTGAGAGCATTGGCCAAACACCTCTGGAGCTCTGTCAGCCTTGGGGCTGTGACACTGCCCTGGGAGCTGTTCAGTGCCCAAACACCTCTGGGGAAAGAAGAACCAGTTGCTAATCTCCAGCCTAACCCTGCCCTGACACAACTCCAGCCCATTCCCTGGCTCCTGTCCCTGGGCCCAGAGAGAAGAGGTCAGAGCTGTCCCTGCACTTCCTTCCCTGAGGGAGTTGTATCCACAATGAGCTCTGTCCTCAGTCTCCTCTTCTCCAGCTGAACAGACCAAGTGCCTCAGCCACTCCTCATGTGGCTTCCCCTCAAGGCCCTTCACCATCTCCATTGATTCCCTTGGACACTCTCCAATAACTTAATACCTTTCTTATATTGTGGTACCCCAAACTGCACACAATATTCCAGGTATTATATTCATATTCATAAGATTGCAGAACAACAGAAAAATAAAGGCCAGGGAAGCAATTACAAATCGAGAGACAGTAAGAACATATTTCATTGCATAAGAGAGCTAAAATTTAAAACAAGATGCAATAAGATAATAATATATAATTATGCAATAACCTCAACCTGAGATTTATTATGGGTTTTTTTCACATAAACATCATCAATAAGAACCAAGTAGCCCATGTTTTCTTAAAACTATAAACAGTAAGCTAGCATTTAGGAATTATTATTCTTACTTCTCTTGGTAACATTGATCTTAATGTCTGATTAAGGTAAGAAAAAGCTTAAATTTGTTTGTACAAACCCCATGTATTTCTCAGGCTCAATAAGAAGTTTTCTGAAATGATGACACCAGAACCTGCCAAAAATTCATCCCACCCAAACCACTTAAAGAGATTTCTATGTGCATATGAATGCATTAAAAACTATCTTACAGGACATAGGAGTGGGAAAATATTCTGGAAATATTAACGGTGCAATTCCATAAGAATCATGTGCAGCACTGAAAACTATGCTACTGATACTTTTCAGACACAAGATCTGAGACAACAGAGATTTCCCACATGAGTATCTATTTGAGCATGAAAACAGAATGCAAATAAGTGACATTTGAGATTTTCTTCTACTCAACCCCTTCCAAAGTCATCGAAGAAGTTACCTGACCATATATAGGCATTATTTGAACATGGGCTCAAATTCAAACCCTTCCTATCACTTGGGATAGACATAAATATTCAGGCTGGATGTTGCACTTCCAAGTATCTTTATGCCTGCTCAAATTAAATTATAAAATCACAAAACCACAGAATGGTTTGAGTTGGAAGGGACCTTGAAAGATCTTCTAGCTCCAACCTCCCTGCCCTGGGCAGGGACACTTTCCACTAGACCAGGTTGCTTAAAGCCCCATCCAGTGTTAGAAACTGTCCAGACTAAATAACACAAGCTCCCTGAACTGAGAATATAGTAATAAATAGGACAGAAATAAAATTCTATGTTAAAAAACCTTAAAAAGCAAGCACATGTAAATAACTACAAACAGCTCAAAGATCCAAATAATGAACTATAGCAATCCAGACACCAAAGAAAGTATAAAATCATAAACAATGCAAAATTATCACTTTATGTGTAGTCTCAGCAATTTTGTTTTTATCCCCTGAGATGCCAAGAGCTAACAGATTACTTTCCAACACTTCCAATCACTCAGATACACTCATATCAGTCCAGAAGCACATGCATCTTCTTAATGATGTTCAACTGTGGCCAATACAACATACAATGAATGACTTTGCTGCATTTAAATTAAAATGAGAGCACACACCACAAATCATTCACAGAAATAAAGGAACACATCACAAACATGTCGTGGTGTATGGAGCAAGTCCCTGTTTTTCATGCCCCACAATATTTGAGTCTTAATGCCATGATGCTTCCTGGAAGTCTGTATACCCTTTAACTTACAGAAAATGAGAGAAATAAATCAAACTCAAGATATGGAAACCCATTAGATGGGTATCACCTGTCTGAGCTTTGTTGCCACTCTTACCTAAGAAGATTCTTTGATAAGATTTTCTTTCTGGTATCAGGAATCTCTTCTAGTATTTGCCTACAATACTCCTGCTGTACTTTCAGCCCCATGTACACAATACATTCTAAAGACACAAAAGGGTTTATTTTTTGTGTCTCCTAATGATATTCCTTGATACAATGCATCAAGAAGTCTCTGCACTGAAAGCTTAGCAAAATTTAATTAGGCATGCTGAAAGGAAAAGCATAACATGCTTCTGTGCTAGCTAAGGTCTCATGATGGGTCATTTGATATTGTGTTTCATGGTATACAGTGATAACTTACGTGTGAGAGAAAAGAATTCTCCCCTCAAACTTATTAGCCTTTTCAATTATCCAGGAATATGATTTGCCTCTACTTCTCAGAATTTTATAAACCACTGAATCCTACTTTGAGACAGGAAATAATACTAGGCGAGTTCATAATTCAGTGTGGTGTGGCAACTCCTGGATTTCAGTGCTGTACTACATTCTACAAATAGTATAAAACAAAATGTAAAAATTTGCCCTTATTGCTATATAACATGGCCAAAATTTATAGCTGAGACATGGAGAAGACCAGTTTGGAAACAAAAGTCCATACAGCAAATGACATAGTCTATGATCTATCGTAAGCCCCTTCTCACTGAAGCCCACATGAAAGAAGTAACTGAAGTTTACAAAGAGTTTATTGCTTCATTCTTATGCTACACACGTGAAATCCTTTCATCTATTTATAATTATAGACTATTCCCTTCATGAACAGATTGCCAGGATACATTTGAAATATATTCTGTATATGTATTAGGCCAAAATTTCATGTAGAACTGATGTTGAGTAACATCTTTTTCACTATACTTGAAGTACTTTGGGAACCTTATTGATAAACTATTCTATCAGTTCTTAATACTGATCCACTTCAATGCAATGAATGTTACAATTTCCATTTCATCATGAACTTGCACGAAAATTATTGCATCTGAATATGTATCTGTAACACCTATTGTATATCTGGTAGACTAAGCAGAAAAGTAATAACTGCTAAACTCTAAAGAAAAAAACATAGCAGTTACTATATGTGAACCTCACTGAAACTCCCAAATTTTCACTGCTGAGTTCATTCACACCATTGTTTTAAATTTTATGCAGAGTATATAATAGTAACCTACAAACATCAAAATAATGATAGCAATGATAGCTGCCTGCACCATGGGAGGAGAGAGCAAATCTGAACATTCAGTACATTGCTCTGCTTATGTAATATAAAGATGAGCGAGAAGGTGGCAGAAAACAGACAAAACTAAGGTAGCTATTTCCAGTACAGGAACTGTAAAAGATGGAGACTCATATCATAGACTCATTGAATCATAAAATGGTTTGGATTGGAAAGGACCTTAAAGATCATCTAGTTCCAACCCCCTTTCACTAGCCCAGATTGCTCAAAGCTTTATCCAACCTGGCCTTGAACACCTCCAGGGATGGGACAGTTACAGCTACTCTGGGCAACTTGCACCAGTGAGTGTCTCATCATCCTCAGAGTGAAGATTTTTTTTTCCTAATACATAATTTGGTGGTCAGGCAGTGGAATAGGTTTCCCAGGGAGGTGGTGGAGTCACCATCCCTGGAAGTGTTCCAGAGGCATCTGGATCTGACACTGGAGGATCTGGTTGAGGCTCTAGGGGTTAGTGGTAGGTTAATGGTTGGACCTGATGATCTTAAAGGTCTCTTCCAACCTTGATGCTTCGATGATTCTATGATCTCTAAACCTGCTCCCTTTCAGCCTGAAGCCATTCCCCCTTCTCCTGTCATTCCATGCTCTTGTTAATTGTCTCTCTCCATCTTTCTTGTAGACTCCCCTTCAGGTACTGGAAGGCCACAATTAGGTCCTCATCACAGATTATCCGGGGTCTGGATCATCAAGGGGAAAAAAAAAGATTTTGACTCAGAGGTTTAATATCACATCATTCTTACCACACACTTTTTAGCACCATGATTGAGCCTCCTACTTAAAATTGGTTTGAAAAAAAAAAGCTTCCTATATTTAAGTGGGTGATGATTGCAAGAGATCCGTTTCTGTGGAGCACATTTTAGCAACTGCAGCTAAATCTTCAAAAGAACAAGCTCAACTATTCATTCTATTTGCAACAGCTGGCACCAAGGGCTTGGCCTTGAAATAGTACAACAGAATGAATAATTTATTGTCAAACTACTCAGGAGTACACATTTGCTACATCAACGTAAAGAAATGTGAAACGTTGTGTTTGGACTTACATATGTGGATTGAGCCTCCTGCTGTTAGGAGACTCAATATAACCAGTGTTGCACTAGAGTTGAGAGAGTTATATGCATGGTTAATTATGTTTTTAATTAAGGAAGTAAGGCTTGCTGGTCATTCCCTGTATCTCCCTATGCTATCATCAGTGGATCTCTGGAGAAGGATTAACAACAATAATACAAAGAAAACATGTTTTTCTTTCTCTCTCAAGCCAGATAAAAAGCATTTGGTAACAGATTTTTTAATGTAACAGGAGATGAAGCAGGACCTGCCCAAGGCAAAGGGTTGGGACTGGACGATCTGTAAGGTCCATTCCAACTCTTAAATTCTCTGAGTCTATGATTTTATGACTGGGATGTGTTCTGTAGGGATAACAGCTCACTCATCTAACTCAGAAAACTCTGAATTTAATGCAATAACATGCAGTTTTTGTAAAAAGATTTATAAATATAAACAAATTCATTCTCTGTAGACACCTCTAAAGTAGATGGGCAAGAGCTGTTATCCTTTATTGTAGGGAACCCAGGAAATAAAGCCAGAGCCACACAGTGGTGGGAGCTAAGCAAAGAATTTATATTCCTCCAAACTTCAATCCATATTGGAATGAATTCATGTTCATTTCCAATTAAAACAACAGAAATCATAAAAATGAGGGGGAAAAATCACTGTTATCACTTGCAATGCTAATCTCATACCTTCTTCTTTTACTTTGTATTCAAAACCACAGCTATGCAGAGCTGCACACATGCCTTACTTCAGCAATGTTTGATGAAACAGAAATGCATGTCATGCTGAAGTGTCCTTGGGAAGGAGCTGCTTGTTGACAGAGAAGATGTAAAATTAATATTTCTCTTTTTCAGGGAAGATGGGGTGAGCTTCTTTTGTAATCTATGGCTATAAATTCAAATTAAATGTGCACAGATTTCCCTAAAGCTGTTATTGAGTAGCCAGAAATTGTTGTGGATTGCATAACAACTGTATTGCAATGAAGTTACATCTCTGAAGTTATGTTGATGTTGGGTAGATAAATGAAAAAGGAATGCTACAGTACAACAGCAATCAATCTGAAAAATGATCCAGAGACTAATCAATGCCTTTGAATAAAAGAACATTAATCCCTGATGGAGATATTACAAACAAAATAATACCTAGCTTAGCTATCTAAATTCCACTCACCATCTTCTCCTATTGTGTCTCTGATGGAATTGAATTTCAGGGGACTCCAAAGAGCTGTTCCTCCAAGTCTGATTTTTTTTTCATTACTCTATTTAATTGTGTGCACTGTAATTTAATTTACTGTAATGCTGCCTCTATTGTGGCAATGCAAAATTCCTTGTAACAGTAGCCCATTAAAGTATATTAAAAGTATTTATCATGATCCTCCAGAGTTCAGATAACATTACACATGGAAAACTGGGATTTAATGTAATTGCTACAAATAATTCACAGCAGCTCTTTCTGCATTTATCTATATGTAAAACAGGGAGAAAATAATCGTAAAATAAAACTCAGCTAGATCAAACCTGGTCTTTATGAAGCTGCATGTAGACAAAATACTTTGGAATATAAATCACTGTACCAAAAAAGTACAGATGGGGGAAAACATCAGTGTGAAGAGATATATGGTCCCCAAAATTGCTGTAAGCAATTGAGTTAATTTACTTATAATTTCCCTGTATCTCTTTTTTAATCTCCTCCTCTCTCACACAAGAATATGCTGCTGGTTTTCTTCCTGTGTTTACTGCAGCAAGTCCAGAGGAGGCCACAAAGTTCCTAAGAGCACTGGAGCATCTCCCTGTGAGGACAGGCTGAGGGAGTTGGGGCTGTTCAGCCTGGAGAAGAGAAGGTTGTGTGGAGACCTCAGAGCAACTTTTCAATATCTGAAGGGGCTACAAGGAGCCAGAGAGGGACTCTGTGTTAGGAACTGCAGCGATAAGACAAGGGGCAATGGGTACAAATTGAAGGAGGGAAATTTAGGTTAGATATTAGGCACCATGAGGGTGGTGAGACACTGTCCCAGGTTGCCCAGGGAAGTAGTGGCTGCCCCAACCCTGGCAGTGTTCAAGGCCAGGCTGGATGAGCCTTGAGTAACTGGCCTGGTTGGAGGTGTCCCTACCCAGGGCAGAGGGTTGGGACTGGATGATCCCTAAGTTCCAATTCCAACCTGTGAAATTCTATGATTTTTTTTTAAGCAAAATGATTGCCTGCTCCACTGGCAGTGGCACTGGTGTCAGGACTCACCCTGGCTATGCCACTCAGGACTGAAAAAGCCACGTGCAGACAAGGGGATCTCCCAGTTGGGTGCATGGACTCACAACCAAACCTCTTTGGAAAGGTGACAAGGGAGTGCCCTCATGCACAGTGGCAGCAACAGATCTGTGTCAACAAGTACCAAATGCTTCTCTGGCTGATTAAAATATGCATGACCTGAAATCAAGAAGAGTTTGGCACAGATCTGGATGTGCAACTCACACTTTTGGGTGTCAAACTGGCACCATTATATAGGGAGGGGAGATTGCAGCTGAGTTACTTGGCAGCTTGTTTCTAATGCATAATACATGTGTACACAGCTTTGCTTACTTTGCTGCGATATGGCACAAACAAAAAATTTAACCTTTTTTCAGGTCAAAAAATCACTAAACATTTACAAGGTGGCAAAACAGAAAACACATAAATTTCACTACTTCAAATAATACGCATTTTTCTTCACTAAGGGATATCTTTACCCTTCCCATGTTCCTCTCCTGCCACTTCTTTGCTTTGCCTTATTTAAAGTTTCATGATTCTCCATCACTTTCAACTCAGAAGGAATAATGAACCTGAAGCACTACCTCAACATTTTACCCCTTGGAAGGAGTCTCATTTAGTAGAAAGAGAAGAATGTGTCCCACCTTTTTAAACCCAGCGGTGTAAGTCTTACAAATGTCCTGTCAGAGCTACAAAATAGGTAAGTTTGTTCTAACATGACATTCAAGGGAGGCAATGAAGACTTTTAATATCACCACTGTGTGGCATCAGTAATGAAAGAGCATCTGCTTGAGGTCTGATGCAATTCTTCTGTGAGGACAATGCAATTTCCTTAACTATCAGCTTCAGAGTATGAAATTTTTAACACAGAGTTAAACTGTCCTCTTGGCTATTCTGCTTTGAAAATACCATCACTAATTACATAGGAGCAACACACCACTCCATGAATCACGTTAGCAGCAAATTAACTTCAAGTAATGCCATCTTGTTGAATCTCTGCAACAATTCTAACATCTCACTCTTCAGATTGGGAGTCTAGTGTAAAAATTAATGGGGAAATATTTGGAGATTGCATCTGAATTTCATTTGCTCGCTCAGCTAAATACTGAGAGTGATTTATTCCTTGCACTGGTCATTAGCAAAACTGCCAGTGGCTTCAGCAGCACAAGAAATGCACTTTGGGACTGTGTTAAGAGATCTTATGGACTTCCTTAGGAGTCAAAGGAAATAATTCCAACAATTTTCAAATTTCATTTTAATTACAAACACTTTAAGTACTTAAATGAGTGCCCCACTTTCCTGGTTGGTTTAACCTACCTTAGTATGTAACCAACCTATGAAACTTCATTTTCCACCAGTAATTAACACGGGTCTAGGGTAGGAAGAGATGGCACCTTCGATTTTCCTGCCAACTGAAATTTTCCAGTTTAAAACAAAAACTTGTGTTGCAATAGTCCATGTGTATACAGAAACATAAGTCTTTGTTATTTAACAGCTAACAAATTAATTAAAACCAGAATATCAAAAAGGTCAGAGACTTCAGCTCAGCTTCCTTTAATAAGCACACGAGCTTGCACAAATGGTTTGGTATTTATAGCTTCTTCCAAGAAATCATGGGTGAGCAAGTTACAGAATCAATGAGGCAGACTCTTTCCAATATTTACAGCCCCAAATTTATACTCCAAAATGTGTCTCTGAGAGACAAAAAGGCCATAAAGGTTTTTTTGATCTGTTTGATTTAGGATTTTTCTCTCCTGGGGAATATTTACTAAGCAAAACACCAGCACAGCAATCTCCACCAAGGTTATCTTTTGTGCCTCAAGGAGGCACCGGGTGAGAGGTGGTGAAGGTGATGTTCCTGTGACCCTGCAATTCCTGATGGCTAATTCTTGAGTCTGATGCTAGGCCAGATCTTGCACCAGAGAAAACAAACTCCAACACTGATGAACAACCTCTACTTTGTGCAACCTGAGTCTCTGTGGGACACTGTGTCCAGGTGAGTATCTAATTCTATGGGAATAAGCTGCAGTAAATTGGGCTCTAGCTGTAATATCAGGATGATGGCACAAAGTCATAATTAATGTATTTTAGCTGAGTGCAACTAGAAAAGTTCCAGCTGCCATGAGGGTAGGAACAAGTTGTTTACTCAGAGACATAAATGACTTCTCCCTGTTAGGGTGTTCAGGTACTGGAATATTGCCCAGGGAGGTGGTGGAGTCACCATCCCTGGAAGTGTTTAAGAGGTGTCTGGATCTGGTGCTGGAGGATCTGGTTTGGGGTTTAGAGATTCCAGCAGTGACAGATTAATGGTTGGACTTAGAGGTCTTAGAGATCTTAGAGGTCTCCTCCAGCCTTGATGATTCTATGATTCTATGTGATTTTTCAAAGCTGCAGTGCAAGTTTGTTCTCTAATTTTCCCTGTTTTACAGGAACCCAACAGGAATCTTTAATAACAGCATCCTTCAAACAGCCAGGACAAAAGACTTCAGTGGAAGTTGAAGCAATGAGAGAAATGAGTAAGAAATAGTGTGCAAAACAGGAATTGGCATTGACAGGATTTTTTGAGGTAAAAAGGCTTTGAACTGGGATGGCAATTATAGATCAGTATTCAGGAGATTTAATGCAAAAACCATAACTTATGTTTTCCTTCATGTGTGACTGAGAGCACAGGTGCTATGACATTTTAGCTTTCTTTAATCTAATATATAACCTTGTTATCAGGCCATGCATTAATTTCCAAATCCTTCTTTACCTAAGCAAAATGTGGTTCAAAAATACGTTTGGAGTGTCTGTGACTTCTGCAAAGACAATGTGAGACACTCCAGTCTCAGTAACTGATCTGTCTTGCATGTGTCTTGCAGGTGACAAACAATGAGCTTTCAGGAAAAGATAAGCAGGTCAAAAATCAATTTTTCATTTTTTTAACATAATGAAAAGTAATCAAAAATCTTTCTTTGGGTAACACTTGAAATTATATTAATGGAAAATCAAAGAATTCTATTGTTCTTACGTTATTCTGCTGTTCCATAATTACTCACTTGGATTAATTTTAAAATTAAAAAAAAGTTCTTTAAAAAAAAAAACGGCAGAAATGTTTTACCCTAAAAATTTTCAACTACAAGATTTCTCTCACATCCTTCCATTGCTGCAGACAGTTGAAGCCTCCACAGGCTCTTTCCTACACAATTTTGTGTTCACTGGAAAATTTCCATCATATCTTCCTCTGAATATTCCCACCATAAAGTCACACACACAATGGGAAAGACAAAACATAAAATTCTGTACAAGGCAAAGTTTTCCTTTTGTAAAGGATTTATGCCTGCCATGGATTTTTTTTTCCCTAGCCAATCCTCTACCCTTTCCCAACACATCTTTGCTTTTTCTATGCCTTGTTCAACATGTCAGTTATTATTCTAGGATCACAGGCCTTCATTTGACCTCTTTAACCAGCATTATCCATGCTAATTAATTACTGGTATAATGCTACATGGAGTCATTCCAGGCAAGCCTCACCACGTACAGTCTCATCTACTCTGTGCAGTTCAACTCTGAAAAAACAAACATAACAAAAAGAGCTGATGTCATGTTGCAGCAAGTACCATCACTGGACTACAGTTAATGCTGCTGATCTGTTCCTACCCCTGTTACTCACAGAGTGAAGTCCCTGTGCCCCTTAGAGCAGCATTTTGAAGCAATATATTGGGGACAGGCTGAGGAAGTTGGGGCT
>NW_008655930.1:32455-46508 GCF_000695815.1 Acanthisitta chloris | reverse complement strand
TGGATGAGCCTTGAGCAACCTGCTCTGGTGGGAGGTGTCCCTGCCCAGGGCAGGGGTTGGGACTAGATGACCTATAAGGTCCATTTCAACTCCTAAATTCAATGATTCTATGATTTTTTCTCCAGTCATTAGGGAAATGCAGAAGGGGAGGAGTATGTTTTTTACTCTTCCCACATACTCTCCTCAAGTTCCATCAATCTTCTGTCATACAGCCCTTAAAAGCAGTTCTAATGACACACTGTGGGTATTTTACCTCTAGTCCTAAATGTTCTTAGTTTTCCTGCAAAAACTTTCTTTTCACACCCATCTGCATGAAACCATTGTTGTTTTGCTTTCTCACATATGATGTCGTGAAGTTCCACAAAATACAAACATCATTACATAGACTATCTGATGTGTATTTATTGCTGGTTGGTGTATTATTTATCTGATTTTAATACACCACTCATATAAATAATCTAAAACCAGGGAATATGGAGAAATGGTACAAGCCCCAAAACTGTGTTCATTTCCATTCAAGTAGCAGATAACTAGCTGAAGAAACAGAAGTCTTTAAGAAACTTTGCTACATATTTTTCTGCTTCTTTTAAAGAGAACCCATGCTCTTACTGCTAGAGTTCATGTAACAAAAAGCTATTCCAGCTCACTGCATACATTTATTTTTAATGGCACAGTGAAAAGCATTATTGCATGGTTGAAAAGGAGAAAATCTGCATCTGTGTATGAAAGCAATCGATTCATTCTGCTTGTAATGAGATTTCTCCTGTCACTTCATTTTGATTGTTTAACTTTACAATCACCTTCCATGCTGAAAAAAAAGTAAAAGAAATGGAAAAGAACAAAAAGCTAAGCAAATCGACATGACTATGTTTAATCTCATCACTACCTGTTCTGAAAAATGTATCTGCATATTTATAATATCATATTACTACAGGAATAGTGGTGGCATACAAGCCAGCAAGACCTGAGAGCTCAACCTGTGGCCAGCAGGACTAGGGCAGTGTCATCCCCCTGGACTGGGCACTGGGGAGGTCACAGCACAGTGCTGTGCTCAGATTTGGGCACTCACTGCAAAAAGGACATTGAGGCACTGGAGTGAGTCCAGCCAAGGGCAACGAGGGCAGCAAAGGGCTGGAGCACATGCTGTATGAGGAAGGGTTGAGGGAATTGTGGTTTTTTAGCCTTGAGAAGAGGCTCAGGGGTGACCTCCTGGCTCTCTGCAACTCCCTGCCAGGGCTGGAGAGAGGTGTGGGATGTGTGTCCTGCCAGGGCTGCAGGGAGAGGACTGAGGGAATGGCCTTGAGCTGAGACAGGGGAGAATCAGATTAGATATTAGGAAAAATGTTTTCCTTGTTAGGCTGTTCTGCCACTGGAATATTGCCCAGGGAGGTGACAGAGTCACCATCCCTGCAAGTGTTCAAGAGGCATCTGGATGTGGCACTGGAGGATCTGGTTTAGGGTTTAGGTGTTGCAGCAGTGACAGGTTAATGGTTGGACTGGATGATCTTAGAGGTCTCCTCCAAACTTGGTGATTCTATGATTCTAACACACACTGGAAACTATCTGTTCTCTCACAGTGGGCACAATTCTCAGTGGCCATGGCTATGCTCAACATGATGAACAGTACCTTCTCTACGATTTAAAAATACAGGGAAGTTCTTTAGCTAACAAAGATTTCACATTTCAGCTATGGTTTTCCATGCAAATCAAGAGCAAGAAGTATCTAAAAACTATCATCACCACCATCTGCTAAGCCTAGTGGATGGACTTCCATGCTTCATGACCCTGCTTGTTTTTCCTGTCAGAATACTGTAGGATATTTGTCCCACCACAGACCACTAAACTTCTCTTAGGCCAGTGGCATTAGCTTAAGTACAGAGATGTAACTACTCACATTAGCCTCGTTGCTTTGGAAGAATCCTAAGTTTTCCTTATATCCTGGATAACATCCTGCAAAACTGATGCAGTTACACTTGGGCATCTCTTCAACAATTTCTAACATAACTTTCTGTGGCACACACATTATCCCTGTGGTATTTTGCACATAAATGGAGCTGTTCATGATGCACATTTTAAGTAAGTTGCATTGTCTGTTCAAACTAACCTATCCCATTCCTACCCTGTAGGCACAGAGGGTACTCAGGCATCTCAAGTCACTCAGCAAGTGCTCACTGAGGCTCTAGAAAGGAATGGCCTAAACTCTTTAGTATCTAAAATCTACCCACAAATTTAGTTAGAAAAGATAAGGTAATTCTGAAGAGCAGATAAAAACTCCCTTGACAGTCAAGGACTGGAAACTGTCTCTCCATACGACCAAAATTACTATGGCCAGAGTGGTTCATCATTGAGCCAAGCATCTGCCTACTGTCATTCTGGCACTAAAAAACCTCAAATCAGTGGATCAGTTCTTTTTGAACACTAAGTATCCAAGGATTTAGGGCATAAATTTATTTAGCACTTTGCAGCAGAAATTCTGTTTCTGTTGCTCCGTTGCGGCTCAGCATCCAGCTGCACTGGGCTGGAGGGGAAAAGCACATGTGTCTGCAGTATCCATAGGAACTATTATGGTTCATGGCATAACATAGGCAGCTTTCAGGAAATTCTAGTTTACAGAGAGAAATTACATAGATTTTCCTTGACTGTTCCTCCAAAATGAAGATTCATCAGCCAATATACATAAGGTGATTTCTTGTATGGTACAAAATAACCACAACAAGCCTCAAGACTTTGGCAATTTGTATTTAAATCAGTAAAAAGTACTGCATAAATGAGGCTAGTGGGCTTGTTTTATGACAAGAAAACCATTTTAACCAGAGCAAGTTGCATTTTCCTTAGCAATGTAGCAATTCACTCCATTATTTATGCTCACAGTCAAACGTATTTCCTTTACAGTTTACCAGTATCTCAACCTAGAACAGCATCTCTGCAATGCTAATTGTAACTATTACCCATCCCAGGATCATTCTCATTCTCTTTTGCTTGGAGCTGGCAACAGTGATGTACACAGTTCAGATAATTCCTCTCTCTCACTGTAATTGCACAGGGATTTTGTTTTCTTTTGAGTCAGTAATGTCTAAATTGGATTAAGATGAGTTGCTCATGAGCCCTTCTCTACAGATGCTGCTTTCATGACTGCTCTATTTAATGCCTCTTTACTCTAGAACTTCATTTTTTACACCATTCTCATATCAATGAGTTTCCATGAAGTTCATACTCAACTTCACATTATACTTAAAGATTAAACACCCTATGCAGAGGCTAAAAAAAAGACCCTGAATTTTGGTTTTTCTGACACACTCATGAGTAAATGTCATAATGGCACTGTTCATTATCATCAGATGAAATACAAATATGATCAGAAGAGTAACCAATCTCAAAATCAGAGGACTTAGCCTGTGTATTTATGGGTGCTTAAACCTCTTTACACTGCCCTGTCTGGGCAATTGCTGCTCCTGGCAATAATAGTCTGAGTGGGTGTCTGAGAATGGAGCTGGCAGATAAAGTACTGGGCAAATTACTGCTACTTAGCAGCCCATGCATTCACTCATCCAGGGAAATATTTAGTTATGATTCCAGAAGTTAGCCAAAAGTCATTGAAATATTTTACCTGTCAATACCTGGAAATGAAATCGGTAGTGTATTCAAAATTTGCCATCATATAATCATAACTGATGGGTCACTATGCCTAATGTCATAAAGAAAACATGAAATACATTCTGTGTGGCTAATTTGTCTGGTTTGTGGGAGGTTTTTTCTTCAATATTGCAACTGGAGACCTCATAATGCCTATGTGACTGCTGGTACACATGATTAAGACCAAATAATGCCAACCATAAAATCCTGAATAGTCTTTTCTTCATTCCAGCCTATTATTGCTTTCATTATTTTAGCTACTGAGATGAATGACAAAGAGGAAAGCAGAAGAATGCAAAGCATCACTAAAAGCAATACAGAGTTAGAACAGAATGACATTAGCAGTCATTAGTTCTGTGTTGACCATAATATTGCTGTTCTACACACAAGATACCACAGTGCAATCAATACTTGTACTTTGGGTCATGTACATACATGATGCTTCCTTAATGTCTTGGTTTTGACTAGAATAGAGTTTATTTTCTCTCCAGCAGCTGCTGCCATGCTGTGTTTGAGATTTACTATGAGAATAAACAATAAGCAAAAGAGAAAACTATTCATGTACACCAATATTACAGCAGCAACACACACAAGTTATACTTAGGAGAAAGAGACTTCTCTGAGAACAAATAAACTTTAAGCTGTTTTCTAGGTGAATTATTTAAGTAACAGTGGTCATGTAGCAACTGTGGAGGTCTAAGCAAAGTTGGCAGAGCAAGAGAAAAATTGTATTTAAGCAATTGATGTAACTTGAAAAAAAAACCAAACTATCCTTGGAGTCAGAGTCTATTATAAGTGTTTTAATTGAGTCATTAATAAGTAGACAGACAATCTAAGTGTAACATCTCAAACAACCTACGTTTCTACACTAATTGCAACCAGAATCCAGACACAATACCTTAGCTTTATCCCTCATGGATCCTTTTCCCAGGATGGACATTTTTGCACCTGTTTCTTCTTGTAACCTCTTCAGTGAATTTCCTCTTGGTCCAAGCAATTTCCCAACAAAATTGAACTACAAAGCAAACAGAAGAACTCTTTTAGACCCACAGATACTTTAAAAAAAAAACGTAACAATCTTTATAAACAAGCTGATTAAACAAGAAAGTTTTACTTTCCTTTAAAACAAATACTCCTATTTAGCTCTGAGCCTAATTCATGGGAGCACAAGAC
Organism: Acanthisitta chloris; assembly: GCF_000695815.1. Taxonomy (NCBI): domain Eukaryota; kingdom Metazoa; phylum Chordata; class Aves; order Passeriformes; family Acanthisittidae; genus Acanthisitta; species Acanthisitta chloris. The sequence continues at coordinate 41,702 of NW_008655930.1, read as the reverse complement.
AGAAGAACCAAGGTATTCACTCATCCAGTGTGGAAATTAGTAAAAATATTAATGGTTTAGTTGAAGCCCAGGAGGCTTCTCTCTAGGTCTAACAGACCAGGGGCTGCTTAGGTTTAGCCAACAGCCAAACAAGGAATTTGCTCATGAGACAGCAAAACCCAGAGAATTCCTAAGTTCTTTCCAAGTTAGCCAGCTTTCTTGGCAAGCAATATATGCAAAGTTAGAGCTTTGTATGGATTTTTGGGAATTGATGCTTTGCACATTGACTTTAAAACACTGTTTTGTGCATTGCCTTGAAATGTCTGATCTCATGGCTCTTTCCAACTCCCTGACAGGGTTGGAGAGAGGTGTGGGATGTGTGTCCAGCCTTGGCTGCAGGGAGAGGATAGAGGGAATGGCCTTGAGCTGAGCCAGGGCAGAGTCAGATTAGATGCTAGGAAAAATGTTTTCCCTGTTAGGGTGTTCAGGCACTGGAATATTGCCCAGGGAGGTGGTGCAGTCACCATCCCTGGAGGTGTTTAAGAGGCATCTGGATCTGACACTGGAGGATCTGGTTTAGGGTTTAGTGGTTCCAGCAGTGACAGATTAATGGTTGGACCTGAAGATCTTAGAGGTCTCCTCCAACCTTGATGTTTCCATGACTCTATGATCTGTTTTGCCAGCAACAGAGCAAATCACAAACAAGGGATCACAGCAGACATTCAAGGCCATTTTCTGGCTTTGTCTGCCACACTGCTAATACTCTGAAGCGCTGCACACTTCATGTGACATGCAGTGCTGGTTTTTCTGTATGACAAGGGCAGATGACTACCTGAAAATCAGAGGACAGAACAATAAATAAACGAGTTGTTAATGTTATGCCCACACAAACTAGCAAAAAGGGGGGAATCTATTAAGTAATTTGTTAATTCTGTAATCAGTAGTCTCTTTAATTTATTATTATGATTTCCAACATCTTTTAAAAACTCTATGGCATGTTATCTTTGGAAGCTGACTGGGAATCGTCAGCACTTGCTTGAGATGTTTCTAAATTATGTTCAAGCCTGAACAGACAGTGTTTTGGGCTGGCTTTCAACAAAGAATAAGCCTAGCCAAGGAAAAAGGAGTGTAATTGTATCAGCACTTCCTTGGGTTTATTTCAGAGAGAAAGAACATGACAATAAGAAATACAAATCAAAAATATGCTGCTTTCAAAAATACACACAAATGTCTAAAAAAAGATGTTCTAATACACCTTGTTATGCATTACCTTCTATTTTAAATAAGCAAAAAATGAAGAAATATTCTTGTTTCCACTTTAACCAGCAAGGTTATAACAACACAAATGCATCAGCCATGTTAGTAACACACAAAGTGAATCACACCAAGTACCCCCAACCCCAAGGTGGCTTTCAGTCCTGTTTCTTAATTACAAAGCACTTGTAACTTTCTTGAAATGCTGGTTAAACTATCTAAGAAAATAATGTGCAATCACAGGAAAAATAAATATATACAGTGTAATCTACTGCCACCTAAATCAACATCACCGATTTCTGCAAGGTAAGAATCACAGAAGTCTACAGAATTGGAGAATCACAGAGAATTCTGAGTTGGAAGTGACTCACAAGGATCACTGAGTCCAACACAGGACATCTCCATGAATTACACCATGTGTGTGAGAGCATTCTCCAAATGCACTGTCAGGGGAAATAGTAAGTGGTAACACTTGCAGGAAAACCCAACAAGTTTTGAAGCTCAAAACAAAGATTTTTCAAGCTTGCGTGCTTGTATTTTTGTCCAACTCTATTTGTTGATTTAATAAAAGTTAACAACTCTTTAAAATGGGGCAGGATTTAGAAATTATGTCCCCACAGAGATATCAACAACCCTATGTCTTTAAACTGAAGCTATGCTGCCTCCAGGGAAAACTTGGCTTAGAAGTTGTAGGCTTCAAACTGATGATCGAATTTTGTATGAAAATAAACCAAACAACAAGGAAGAAATGGCAAGGACTGAATTTTGACTTTAATACTAGACTGTGGACTAAATCTATTGATAGCAATAATATTCCCAAAACTTAGATAAGTGAAGGTTTATTAGAGATGGCTCAGTGAACAGCAGAGCTTTGGTTCCTCTGCAGGGACTTCTTTAGGTACAGAAAAGTGAGTGCGTCACCAGTTACAACACCAAATCTTTCGTGCCACTTATACATCACCAGTCAGAGAAGAAGCATAGACTGCTGCACTTTCAGTGTCTCTTAGCACCAAGCAAAGCTGCCCCTTGAAAGCTGAGAGAGCAATAATGCTGTGCAAGTTTGGAGGATACTCTGAGACCAGCCAAAGCTCGACTCCGTTTGTCTCTGAATGGAATAAAACTATTAAAATACACTCCATGAAGATTTATGCTGACCATTTATATTTAAGCACTTCATAAACTGTCTAATCATTACCTTGACATATTGCTGCAAAGGAGCAGTATGGCCAGCACGGACTACGTTATGTACTAAGTGGATTTTAATCACTTCACAGGAAATAAGTGGCTGGGGATTTTAATCCTATTGATTATGTAGCAGACAGATACTCACATTTCATCCACTATCTAAAAAAACCCACGTACCAGGAAGCAAGGAGTTGTTTACAACTGAATTGCTCCTAGTTTGGTTTTGTTTAAAGCTGCAAAAAAGGCAGCAGAAAACCTAGTGTTGTGCTTGGTCTTCCCAGCATCTGTCTGGGGCTACTGGCTGTCCTCAGCACCAGTCTGTAATTACAGGACTCCCCAAGTCTGAAAGTACTGGTAGAGTGACTTTGACTCAATAACTTCTGAAAAATTAAATCCTTCATGTTCATGTGTAGGCAAAAATAGCACATACAAAAGAGAAAATTTCAGTGAAAAGCATAAATTGTAAGATATTTGAAACACAGCTTCATTCCTCTGGTTTATTGCATTAAGAGATGCTGGAGAAGAACTTGAGCAGAATCAATTTTAATGCTGGAAATCTTAGGCTCCAGTTACAGCCACATACACAAGCAAAGCATGTAGAGACAGGGAAGGAAAACATGGAAAATCAAGCAGTCTGACCACCTATAATGATGACCCTTGCCCATAAACACACTGGTACAGCAGCTGTAACTGCAGATCTTAATCTGAAATCTCAGTTCCAATTCAGTTCTGCCAGGTGTACAATTTCTCTCCAAATAATAGTAGCTCTAAGTCTCTGGGATAATATCTGGTCATATCAGGAGAGGATAGGTGAGAAATGCTGACATAGAAGTGAGAGTAGTAACAGAAAGGTTTCACTGCTGGGGAGAAAACAAACTTCCATTTGAAAAAGACAGTTCTACTTGTGTTGCTAGATGTTTTTACAGATAGCTTAACTTTTCAATCATCTTTAGGAACATGAGCTAGGCTTTCTGTCCACTTGCAGAAACCCTTCCTGGTTTGTGGCAAGGATTTTTTTTTTGGGGGGGGGGGGGGGGGGACAAAGCACATCTTCAGGGGAGAATGATCAGGTAAAGGCAGGGGGTGTTTTACTTATAATCAAATGCACATGATGCTTTGTGTATCAACTGCTGTACAGTAAACCTTCTCCCATGCAAAACAGCACTTGACAGAGAATACAGATTGATAGATCTTTCTAGATTCCAGAGCCAGTCTCCCCAACATGTTCCCCAGCCAATACAGACACACAGTTTTATCTGAATCCTGATTCCTTTCACACTTCATCCCTCACATGCAATCAGACAGTAAGGTGCACACTGAGGCTTCTCAGTTTTCATCAAGGTTTTTGCTCATATAACTTGTGTTTACACACAAATACTGACAGTGTCAGACATTCTGGACAACTGTATCTGCTAGGGCTGAATATTTAAACCCAAATATTAGATATTCAACATGTATACAGAAAATGGAGAAGTCTTAAAAACTAACTACATGAAATTCCTTACAAAAAACCTGTGTGTGCTAATCAAAAGCTTAGGGTTACTCTCCATGCATGAATATATATGTAACCACAGACTTGTTCACCTCTAAATCCCCTTGCAATACAACACACTGCACATCAGTGGGCTAAGATACTGAGAAAAGAATCCCTGAAACTAAGCAGGTGTTGTCAAGCTGGACCACAGGACAAGCAGTCTGTCTACCAGTGTCAACAGTTATCAAGCCAATATATCACACATGGTTTCTGTGAAACGCCAGAGATTAATTATAACCTGTGCTGTGAACAAAATGTGTGCAATAATCAGTTCTTAAAACATATTCTGCAGCTGACAAGGTTGCAATAATCTGAAGTGTTCTGCAGCACCTCGAGAAGATCACCACATGTATTTATTCTCATTACCATTCTTGAAGTCATCTCCTTTAACATGGACATGTCAAGTGTTGTTCTCAGAAGACTTAATGCCACCAGAATTATAGAATCATAGAATGGTTTGGGTTGAAAGGGACCTTAAAGATCATCCAGTTTCAACCCCCTGCCATGGACAGGGCACCTTTCACTAGACTAGGCTGCTTACAGCTCCATCCAACCTGGCCTTGATCACTTCCAGGGATGGGGCAGCAGTGACTCCTCTGTGCAGCCTGTTGCCTCACCACACCACCCTCACAGCAAAGAATTTTTTCCTAATATCTAATCTAAATTTAACCTCCTTCAGTTTGAATCCATTCCCCCTTGTCCTGTCACTTCATGCACTTGTAAACAGCCTCTCTCCATCTTTCTTGTAGGCTCCTTTCAGGTGCTGGAAGGCTGTAACTAAGTCACCCTGAAGCCTTCTCCTCTCCAAACTGAACAAAACAAATTCTCTCAGCCTTTCCTTGTACAAGAGGTGCTCCATCCCTCTATCATCTTGGAGGCTCTCAATTACCACAGAACTGAAATTAAACACACACACACAGATTTATAAATTGATATTTATATAACGTCTGATTTATAATCTTGCAAACTCAGGGGAAAATTTCTTCTGTATGTTAAAGCAAACTGTCCAGAAGACAAGCACAATGGGAGTTGATACTCTGAAATGGGCATCAAAGACAAAGAGACATGGCTCCACTACTGTGCCTGTGTTATACAAAAATGGGAAAAACAAAGATAGTGGACTTGTGCTGTAGAGACTCCGTAGCTAACGCAGCAGATTTAAATGCCCTCAGCTCCTGGCAGTGCAGCTCTCTCTCTGGGGAAGAACTCACCCTGACAGTCACAGATGGTGCTAACAGAGCTGGGCTGACAGAAGCTGTTGACTTTCACCATTATCTCTTCTTTTAATGCTGAGAATTGTAATTGATCCTTACGTCAGTTGTATGCACAGGACACTTTATTCTCTGCATGTTGTGAACTGGCCTTTGAACAAGCAGACAAGCCATATAATGGTCAGTTCTCTAGAAAGACTCATCACAGCAGTGGGTTGGCATTGCTGATCTGCCAAGGTACTCTGTGAACCTCCCAAGTGCTGGGACACAGGGTGCAGGGTCAGGTGGGATGTGAGGGTTGTCTGGCAGGAGAAATCTCCAAAACTAGTTCACCCTTGGGCTGGGAACAGTCACACACACAGTCTCACCTGCCCAACATGACACCATCAGAAGTACATAGAATTCCTAGAATCTAAGGAGTTGGAAGGGACCTTATAGACCATCTAGTCCCAACCCCTGCCCTGGGCAGGGACACCTCCTCACTAGATCAGGTTGCTCAAGGCTCATCCAACCTGGCTGTGAACACTGCCAGGGTTGGGGCAGCCACAGCCTCCCTGGGCAACCTGGGACAGTGTCTCACCACCCTCACAGGAAAAAACTTTTTCCTCACATCTAACCAAAATTTCCCCTCCTTCAATCTGAACCCATTGCCCCTTGTCCTGTCACTGCAGTTCCTAACACAGAGTCCCTCTCTGGCTCCTTGTAGCCCCTTCAGATATTGAAAAGTTGCTCTGAGGTCTCCACACAACCTTCTCTTCTCCAGGCTGAACAGCCCCAACTCCCTCAGCCTGTCCTCACAGGGAGATGCTCCAGTGCTCTTAGGAACTTCGTGGCCTCCTCTGCACTTGCTCCAACAGTGCTATGCTCCCCATAAAAGCACAACCATATTTCTCCCCACCTTCCTTGTGCATACAGTGACAAAAATGCTGGTAGCCAATTAAGCAAAGAATCACATCCCTAGCTGTTATGTTGCAACATAAAGCTCCAACCTGCAGCTCTTTCAAGATTAAAAACTCTATTTAATATTAGTAAGAATTTTTGACTACCTCAGGATAGAATACCATAGGTGTAACAAACCTAACATATTGTTTACACCATTAACATTCAAGCCTCAAACCAACTACAATGACTGGTAGAAAATGCATGTTTACATTTAGAAGAACATTTGTTTCCCTGTTTGATGCAGCCCAAATACATCCCTACCAGAACTGTAACATTTCTTCCTTTACAAACACTTATTTAACAGCATTTTACAAGCCGAAACAAGGAATATGCTTACCATGCAGCAAAAGTGTTTGTGTCAGAGACTGTTTCTGTTTTATGCACAGATCAGTGTTCACAACAGTAACAAAACCTAGATAAATAAGGAATGGGACAGACAAATGTTTCCAGCTGTAAGATAAAGCAGAACAAATCCCTGAACTGGGAGAAGAAATTAATTTCTTCTAGAAACAGCAAAACAGAAATAGCCCAGGCTTGACAACATGAAACAGGTTTGTTATTTCTCAGTGTGTTCTATTTACCATTGCTATCAGTTCCTTTGTGGGGAGACAAAGTGTCTTTCCATTTTCAGAGCTACTTATCCTCACAAAACCCTTTCCTTATTCATGGGGAGCAGGACAGGGAGCAGAGGATCTTTCTAAATTCAGCCTTGTTCTAAGAAAAAGGGGAGGAGATATTCACTACTGAATAAAACCTTACTGAGGACTGCTTATAAATTACTTTTCTTCTAGTCCTATTCCAGGATTCCAAATAGCACATTTATTTTAGAACAGCATTTATTTTCAGAGTATCTCATCTTTTGATATGCACAAGGGACTTCCCTTCATGTTAAGGCAGCATTGGACAATTATGAATGCAAATTTTATTTTTATCAACATTTTGTAAGCATGACAATGCCTGTAATAACATGCTTCAACTTTTGGTCAGGCATTTGGGCCAAGCATTGTGGGTTTCTTCCAACTGGAACTATTCTATTCGATTCTATTCTAGTCTAGTCTAGTCTAGTCTAGTCTACTCTGCTGCTCAGCAGATTCTGCAGAGTTCAAGTTTGTTTCATAGAATCACAGAATCATAGAATTTCAGGAGCTGGAATGGACTTTATAGTTCATCCAGTCCCAACCCCTGCCCTGGGCAGGGACACCTCCTCACTAGATCAGGTTGCTCAAGGCTCATCCATCCTGGCTGTGAACACTGCCAGGGTTGGGGCAGCCACAGCCTCCCTGGGCAACCTGGGACAGTGTCTCACCACCCTCACAGGAAAAACTTCTGCCTAATATCTAGCCTAAATTTCCCCTCCTTCAATTTGCACCCATTACCCCTTGTCCTGTCACTGCAGCTCCTAACATGGGATTGCCATGACCCAGATGTAGGACCTTGCACTTCATTTTGTTGAACTTCATAAGGTAGCTTACCCCAGTACTTGTTCAATATCTAGTACTTCTTGGCTTTTGCAAAATGAACTCAGTGTTCCAGATAAGGATGTAACAGTATTTTCTATTACAGCACTCTGATGTGCTGTTTGCTGTCTCTGGGGAAGAGCTCCCAAGAAACCTGTTTGGTAGGACTGAACTTTGCAGGGTTCTACATTAGCAAGGCATGTCAGGAGACAGCAAACAGCAGAAGCAGAAAATGAGTGTACTCCTTCAGAGAGACCCTGGAGACCTGCTCCAAAGAACATGTCCTACTACTTTCCTACTGTAACTTTCCACTAAAACTTCTCTCAGCAGTCCCAAAGCAGAAGAAGGCGACTGCCCTTTCCTACAGAGCTCACTGAGTCTCATCTCTTCATTATGTTTTCAACAATAACCCAATGTCAGGCCATGGGGAGAAAAGTGGACTCAAAATGAAATGCTCAAAGGGAAAACACAGCTCCTTGAAAACTCCAGGCTGAATTACTTTCTGGGTTAAACCAATGGAATCACTTTAAGATTAAATTAAATCTGATTCAAAAGTTAGAACTATTAAAGCTACTGTGACTAGAAGACTTACCTAAGAAATAAACATTTTCTATTACACCTTTTTTTATCTTGGAAAGTGCTGGGAGCTCACATTTACAGTGTGCTTGAAGAAGATGCTGCAATCCTTGGCTGGTTATTTACTAACTCACAGCAAGCATCTAAATCTACAGTGAAAATATATTTTTGGCATAACTCCACAAAACAGATGGTCAGCAACTCCAGACAAAAATCTTCTAGATATAAGTCCACATGGAGATTTAAAAAATATATCCCCTCACTTTTCATTTTTAGCAGTTTTCTGTCAGCAATTTCGTAATACGTTGTGGCATTCAAATAAAGCAATTTAAATCAGCCTTAAAATTTAAAAAAGAAAATCAGATTTAAAACAATAAGTTGGTGTCTGATATATCCTTATTCAGTTAAACTTAGCAGTGTTATTTATTATAATCTGCTAATCTGTCAGACACCCAAGCATCTTATTTTATGTGATTCTGGTTTTAAGTCTGATGAGGCAGTTGAGGAAAAGCCAAGGAACCAATTGAAGTTTTGGATCTATATTAAATCCACAATTAACAAACTGTTAATTGCAAGGGGTTTATTATTTCATTGCAGAGGTATCCAGAGAGACTCGTTGTATCAGGCACTGCACAGGCATGAAGGAAGATACAAACTTGACCCTAAAGAGCTGTTAAGTATGTTAAAAAACAACCCAAACCAAGCCTTGTTGAATGCATTAGCTACAATTGCTTATTTGGGACTGCCAGAAAGCAACTGCAGAAATTACTGCCATTAAAATCATTGGGTTCAGCTATCAAGGAGGGTATTACTCGAGGTAAGTGCACCAGCACCAGGTTCTGCTGACAGAAAGACTAAGCTGGAGACTACATTTTTCAACTCAAAAATGAGAAAGAGGATCCTCATGCTCAAGGCCAGGCTGGATGAACCTCTGAGCAACCTGGTCCAGTGAAAGGTGTCCCTGCCCACGGCAGAGGGGTTGGAACTAGATGATCCTTAAGGTCCCTTCCAACCAAAACGATGCTATGATTCTATGTCACATTTTATGTTTGGCTTTTGTCCTTCTTCAGCTTCTTTAAACTACTTTTTCCTAAGGTTATCCAGCAGGG